>NC_056727.1:193760618-193798118 GCF_019279795.1 Protopterus annectens
GGGCATCTTGAGGCAATGCAGAAATTGCCTCATGTACACAGACAACCCTCTTCTCCTACCACTGAACACTACAACTTGTGAGAGATGCACTTATCTAGCCAAACTGGAGGTAAAGCTCTCTCCAACCAAGACTGAAATTGGCAGTCATGAGGAGAAGGTAAACATTTGCACCACACTACACTCATCACATAGTCTCACTAAATCTACACCACCAAAATCCACACAGAGTAACACAAAAACATTCATGGAGGCTCTCAATAATAATCTGTCTAAGCAATAGAGACCTCCAAAGCAGAAACTCAAGCAACCTCCATCCCCCAACACAACCCAAATGACACATAACCCACAGACTCAGTGTGCCACTCAGTCACAGCCAATAAGGCAAAACAATGTACCCAACACACTAGTCATAGTTGACTCTATAGACAGGCACACTGATGTCCCACTCACCAGGCTAAACAAGGAGAAGGTTACTGTCAGCTGACTGTCGGGTGCCAGGATCTGCCACATAACCCACACACTCAGGTCACTCCACAACAAGTACAAATATGACTCTGTCATTGTCCATGTTGGTGTGACTGACCTGAGACATACCTCCCTGGACTACATGAAAAGAGACATGGAAGAGCTCTCCAATCTTGTAGCCCAGGCAGGTATGATTCTAGCCCTGAGTAGCATTCTGCCATCACCCAGAATGATACCGCAGCACAAGGACAAAATGATTGACTTCAATAATTGGCTAAGCTTCTGGTGTCATTCTAAGGGGATCCAGTATCTGTCTGCTTGGGATGACATGGTCAACAGACCACGATGCTTTGCCACAGATGGCCTGCACCTGTCTCCCCTGAGATTCCGGATACTGGCTAAGACTCTTGCTGCCCCTATAGTGCTTTTTTAGGCAAGGTTCAAATAACAAATTCACCACCGTAACAGGAACAAGCAAGCAAAAACTGAGGGTAATGCTACTCAATGCTAGAATTCTAAATCTCAAAATGCACTCACTAAAGGCACTCCTTAAAATGGAGAACATTGATATCTGTGCAGTGACTGAGACCTGGTTCAAGGCTCCAGAGAGCACCCCTGCACTACCAGGCTATAACTCATACAACACTTTTTGACCATGTAACCTGGACCAAAACACCAAAGGCGGAGGTGTGTTCATATTCATTAAGGATATCCAAACCTCCAGGCGAGTTGCTCAGAATAATGCATCTGAGGTTATCCAAGTGCAACTAACTCTGGGCAAAACTGTAATCTAAATTATTGCTTTCTACAGATCCCCCACCATGCCCCCAGAATTCCCACTCCTCTATTCTTGATGTACTGTAAAATATTAGGGTTCAACCAAACACCCTAATAATGGGCGACTTCAACTACCCCACCATTAACTGGGAAAACTATCCATGTACCAACTCCTTAGCTCAATGCTTTCTGGAATTCATAAACTCCAATGCCCTGGATCAACTTATCTACACCCCCACCAGGGGCAACAATATCCTAGACCTAGTCATTACCAACATGAGTGACCCATGTTCCATACCTGATGTCAACTCCTTGTTGGTCCGATCCGACCATAAGCTAATCACCCTTGATATCCACATCCCGCCCCCACCCACTATTAAGGAAACTACGGTAAAAAATTTCTCCAAAGCCAACTTCATACTTCTTAAGACAGAAGTGGTGAACTTCATGACACCTATGCAGATGGACAATACAGTTACAATTGCTGAATCCTACATAAATGCACTCTATAACCACTTACATGAGTACATGGACCGTGCTATCCCAAACAGAACCAAGAAGCTATCCTCCAAAAAAAAGGAAGCCAATCTGGTGGTCCCATGCCATAAAAACACTGTACAACAGAAGGAAGAAACTGTTGCAAAATAGAGTAAAATCCCATGAGTGGATGAGCTCCCTGGTCAACCTCAGTAAGAAGCTGAGATCCCTTATAAGATCCTCCAAAGCTAGCTACGAAAACAAAATTGCCACTAATTCTAAGGACAACCACAAAGCATTCTACAGCAATGTCAAGAATCAAGGTGGCAACACCCAGATCTGCTCTGAGTTACAGCACAATGGCACAAAAATTACAGAACCAACTGATATTGCCAATATCCTGGCAGATAGGTTCAGTGCTAACTTTACCCCCCCACCCCCTAAAGGGCCCATATTTATACAGGAAGAATGCAGAGTCCCTGTAATCACAACTACGCAGATAAAAGCTGCACTCTCTAAAGCCAAAAACACAGCATCCATGGGACTGGACAACATCCCAGGCTGTTTTTTACATGAACTTCAGAACGAACTGGCTCCCCACTTAAGCACCATGTTCAGTAATAGCCTCACATCAGGCTTTGTGCCCACTGAATGGCACACAGCAACAGTTATCCCACTCCACAAAGGAGGTGCCACTACTGATCTTGGGAACTATCGAACTATTAGCCTGAAGAGCCTGGTCTGCAAGGCCATGGAACGTGTCATCATGAAACTCTGCATCCCTCCCAGTTCGGGTTTGTGAAAGGTAGATCAAGCCTCCTGAACCTGATCGACTTCTTTGAGGCAGTCACCAAAGCCGTAGATTAGGGTAAGGTGGTTCACACAGCCTATCTTGACCTCGCCAAGGCTTTCGACACCATTCCCCATTCTGGAATTATAGCTAAACTCACTAAACTAGGTGTAAATCCCTACGTCACAAGATGGGTTGCCAACTGGCTCACTGACAGAACCCACACTGTAAAAGTTGCAGACTCCAAATCTGACCTCAAAGCAGTGACAAGTGGAGTACCACAGGGTTCCATCCTGGGACCTCTCCTGTTTGGTATCTACTTCTCTGAAGTACAAGCTAGCACAGAAAGCCTCTGGCTAATGAAGTTCACAGATGACTGCAAACTTGGAGCCATAGTCAAGTCCCCAAATGATGTGGACATCCTACAGAAGGGACTCGCTGAGACAGATGCCTTCTGTCAGAGCCATAGCCTCAAGCTCAATGCCAAAAAGTGCAGTGCCATCCCCTTTGGTAAAAACTCTGTACCCATGAACTACCACATAGGCAGCAATCTACTTAACACCAAATGTGTGATAACAGACCTTGGGACCCAGCTGGACAGTAGTCTCTCCTTTGATAGTCACATCGCCACAGTAGTCAGGAAGTCCTTCTACCTGGCACATCTCATCAGAAAAGGGTTCTCATCCAGGAAAAAGAAGGTCATTGTTCCCCTCTAATCGACACTCATTAGACACATTATAGAGTACAATGCCCCTTTTGGAATATACTTCACGAGACATCTGCTGCAGCTGGAAAGGCCACAGAAGTATCTCACAAAGAGGGTTACTGGCCTCAAACAAATGCCCTACACTGACCACCTCAAAAGACTCCAGCTTTACTCCATAGCATATCGCCTACTGCGAGGTGATCTCTGCCTAACATATAAAGCTATGTCAAACCCAGAGCTGTTGGACATGCTACACCTAAAGAAATCCCAATCCCTCCGAGCTACACACCCTTGGGACCTAAACCTTGTCACCACAATATACAGGACATGCTGGAGGATAAATTCCTGTCCCAGAGACTTCCCATACTCTGGAACAGACTACCCATCTATGTCAAGCAAAGTTCTTCATTAGTACTCTTCAAGAAAAATCTTGATGAGTGGATGGCAAATAGGAAATGCACCCTGGGGATCACTTCTGTGTCTCTGCTCAACAGTGGCACAAGAAAATAACTTTCTTTGGTGGCTTAAGCTAGTGAACCTTGTTGGCTAGGCTTACATAGGCCCTTGGGCAGATAGCCTAGTTCCTACCTATGAACCTATGAACACTGCCAGTGATATATCTGACACAAGACCTGTGTGGTGGACAGACAAAACATAACAGGCACACCTCTGGCCATCAAGTGGATAGGCCCATAGTTGAGCGCTATGCAGACAAACTGCATTCCAAGTTAAACTAGAATGTACATACAAATCCCTGTAACACTGGTGCTATACAATGTATACAACAACACTACTCACACTCTATAGTTCTGGAACTGCCTAAAAATATGTAGCTGGCCTGAGTGTGCAGGTTCTCTTGTAAGAGATGTAGCTACCTGCTGTCTGTAACACTGCTGCCCACACACAGGAAGGATGTCCACCATACAGGAAAGGTAAAGGGACCACGCCCACATGATGTAGAGATTTATAATAGTTGGCTGCAATGACAGCGGTAATTGGAAGTACTACACAGCATGCTGCATGCAAGTAGAAAGTGAAGGACACTGACTGGTGCAGAGGCCATCACCTGATCATGTGCATCACCTACAAAATCCATGCTGCAATCTATCCAAAGAATCTCAATCCATTTACTGGAGGGAGATTGAGAGAGAGAGAGAGAGAGAGAGAGAGAGAGAGAGAGAGAGAGAGACATTGAAAGGCAAAAACAAACACAAGAAAAAAAATCCAGTAAACTATCCAGAAGAGACAACATTCCCAGAACAGGTATGTGAAGTATATATGCCTGTAATTGACTGTAGTACTTGGTCCATAATAATGGGATAGATGATGTGGAATGATTTATATGTGCCATCAGGTGTTGTTGTAATGATGTTCAACTGAACAACTGCTAAGGACAATAGGGTCTGTACCTGTGGGTAGTGGGCTATACCCATCAACTGTGCAGAGCAGCACTGACTGATAAGATGTAAGCCATCATATTGTGTGTTGTGTAATGGGAAGTATGTATATTATTGTGGCCAATAGCTGGTGGTAGAAGTAATGCCATGATGATGAGCAGGTGGGTTCCACAGCCCACCTCTTGCAGGATACTCAGGAGAACCTGTATTGTAGCATGCAGAGATGCCATAGATGTGTGATAGGGTTACCTGCAATCTGGCCCTACATATACTCCCCTAATGTTAGGTTGTGTTCATATGTGGCACCTGTCTGTGTTGTAGCAAGGCTGAACAGGGCAGCTGTGCAGGAAGCTGTTGTGAGATTGTGATCCTGATGTCTGAATGCACCCCATATATAGGTATGCATATGTGTACACACACACACACACATATATATATATATATATATATATATATATATATATATATATATATATATATATATATATATATATATATATATATATATATATATATATATAGATACACACACACATATATACATGTACTCCCAGAAATATACAGATACCCATGTGTAGACATATATATAAACATATATGTAGATATATATATATATATATATATATATATATATATATATATCAACACATATATAGATATACGCCTATATGCACATGTCTACATATATACAAACACAGACACAAACATATATGTATGTAAATACAATACATGTCTCTTATATTACCACCACAGTGCTGCATTCTATGTGTGAGGGAACAACACACATAGCAATACACACAGATATCTACAGCTATCAGTGTGTGCAACATAGATAGGTATGTCACATGTGAACCCCTTGTTGGGATCACATTGCCCTTGTCTGTGAAGTATGGAATGGGAATATGGGGAAGTATGGCAGGTATAGTTGTGGAGGTAGTCACAGTTGGTAGATATATAGAGGACAGCCTACAGGGGTGGTATGTGACACATGTTGTAGGTAAACACCCTGGATGGTGTGTGTGTGTTCTGTGATGTGGATGCCCCATGGGCCCCAATATGGACACAATGGGAACAAGCCTCCCACCCACTGCTACTCACAACAGCAGTCCACGTCCCAAAGGACCTGGCCTGGAGGCTGAGCAAGTGGAGCATGTGGACCCTGGGAATGTGAACTGGGTGCCTCAAGGTGATGTAGCACATCCAACATGTGTCTGTGGAGCCCATTATGGAACAGACCCTGGACCTGACCTCAGGGGACAATATCATGTCTGTGTGTGCCCCCAGGGAGGGACAACATCTGCTGAGTTGGTTGGACCTGAAGGTAGTGCTGGACCAGTACATGAGGAGGCCTGAGGGTGGGTCCCACATGTGATGTGGCCTGGTAACATGGGCAGATGAGTTTGGAGAGGTGGTTCTGTTTGCCAATAGTACCTAAACATGCTATTGTGTCACTGTCATAGAAAATATGTGGGCAGTAATAGTCTACACAATCCTGGAACATGTCCAACAGCATGCTAAGAATGGCTGTATCTGCACATAGTCAGATGTGCAGCAACCACATAGCAAGCATATCACAGGCATATATGGAACCATAGTGGCTCAGACAATGGCATGCAGGTGAACAGTCTGTAATAGGCCAGCAATGATAGTGTCCACAGAGGGAACATGGCTACAAACACATTGCACAAAGTGTGGCACAATACAATATATGCCCCACTGGTAGGTAAGCTATAGCTATAACTATTGAATTGTGTGTGCAGTTTCTTGTCACTGATATGGTGAGGGGGTGACAGTGATGTGTATTAAGAACTGTGGTAACCTTGCTGCATGACTTGCTCACACCTGTATCCATCTTTATGTCTTTCAGGCAAGATGTCACATGGAAGGATTCCGGCTTACTCAGCTGCTGAGAAAGACACTGTGGTAAACCACCTAATCCAGCACTACCCTGTCTTTTTTGGCAAAGCTGCCCATGATCAGCAGGAGTGAACCGCCCTGTGGAACGACCTAGTCCACAGGGTAAATGATGTTGGACTGCACAACTGCAGTTATGAGCAGGTCCGGCATCATTGTTCTGACCTGCTTTGCAATGCCCGTTGACATGCTGCTGCTGTTCAGGGGGATCACCTCACAATGGTGGGGCATGCCACCCACCCCCCCAACACATGTGGAGGAGCTCCAAGCCAGCCTCGTAGCACCTGCTTGTCCACATAGCCAACAACTGCCAGACACCATTGTGGAGGTGGGTGCTACCCACACACCAGCTGGGGAGCATGCAGGTAAGGCCAAAGATCACATCAGTAAACCACTGTTGCATATACATCTGCATCTGAACAGGTAGATCATGCATATCTGACATGTCATAGATATAGTTTGCTGCTGCATAGTAGTGATAAACAGATGTGCATATGTGGTAGTATTGTGGGCATGTACTGTTGATTTACTGTAATGCTGCACCCACCCTGTAGCAATGCCACAGGTGTGGCCACTGACTTTGCATCTGTGACCCTCTTATGTAGGTCCCTCCGGTATACCACCAAGGCAGCAGCCTCTAGCTGGTAAGTATGGTTAATGTTGATGCTTGCCAATACACCGGGCATGTAATGGCTATGGTATATTCCATGCACACATCTAACACACCTACACAGAATGCATGCTGTACATGTGCAAGTATTGTTGCTGTTAAATGCACAGCATCACAGTAGTAACTATGATGGGGTATTGCAAGATAACTAACATCCTGTCATTGCGGAATGTGTCAAGAGTCTAGGGGCAAACTCTCAGATATGCTCCGAGCTAGTGCATAATGGCCATAAATACACTGAACCAACCGACATTGCCAACATCCTGGCTGACAAGTTCAGTGCAAACTTCACACCTCCTTCTCCACCAAAGGGGCTAGCATCCATCGCAGAAGAATGTGGTGCTCCAGCTATCTCAGACACACAAGTAAAGACAGCCCTTGCAAAGGCCAAAAACACAGCATCAATGGGACCAGATGCTATCCCAGGTTGTGTCTTACACGAGCTTCAAAATGAACTAACACCCCATCTCAAATCATTATTCAAACTCAGCCTCTCTACAGGCTATGTACCCAAAGAATGGCATACAACAACAGTCGTACCACTCCACAAAGGTGGTGTCACAACTGACCCTGGGAACTATCCCCCTATAAGCTTGACTAGCTTGGTCTGCAAAGCCATGGAACGCATTATCTTGGAGCTCATTAACAGGGATATTGGGAACCTCCAGACACTGGACCCCACCCAGTTCAGCTTTGTTAAAGGCAGATCTTGCCTCCTGAACTTGGTCGACTTCTTCGAAACAGTCACCAAGGCCATAGATGAAGGGAAGGTGGTCCACACAGCATATCTGGACCTCGCTAAGGTGTTCAACACCATCCCACACTCAGGAATCATAGACAAACTCACCAGCTTAAATATTAACCCCTATGTCACGAGATGGGTTGCCAATTGGCTCTCAGACAGAACTCACATGGTAAGAGTGGCAGGCGCCATGTTTGACTCTAAACCAGTCACAAGCGGAGTCCCACAGGGCTCAGTCCTGGGACCCCTCCTGTTCGATATATATTTCTCCAAAGTACAGGCAAAGGCAGAGGGACTGTGGCTAACCAAGTTCGCAGATGACTGTAAATTGGGTGCAATAATTGACTCTCCAGCTGACACAGACATCCTCAAAAGGGTCTCACAGAGACAAACACCTGGTGTCAAAGTCACGGCCTTAAGCTAAATGCCAAAAAATGCATAGTAATCCCATTTGGGAAAAACAAAGTACCTACAAACTACCACATAGATGGGAATCCACTAAGTACAGAAGAAGTAATTAGGGAACTAGGTACCCAAGTAGATAGCATGCTCTCCTTTGATAACCACATAGCCAAAACGGTCAGGAAATCCTTCTATGTGGCACACCTGATCACAAAGGGTTTCTCATCCAGATCTAAGGAGGGGATTGTGCCCCTTTACTCCTCACTCATTAGGCCCATAATAGAGTACAATGCCCCATTTGGGATGTACCTCACTAGACACCTGCAACAACTAGAAAGACCACAGAAGTACCTCACTAAGGGGATTAAGGGCCTTAAACAATTACCCTATGAAGCACAACTAAAAAATCTACAGCTCTTCTCAGTCACTTACCGTCTTCTCAGAAGTGACCTATGTCTGACCTATAGGGCCATGTCAAACCCTGAACTAATGGACATGCTTCACCTCAAAAAAATGAGATCCCTCAGAATCACTTGTTCTAGCGACTTGAACCTATGTACAACAATAAACAGGACATGCTGGAGGAATAGATTCCTGTCCCAGCAACTCCCCGCACTCTGGAATAGAATCCCCAATCCATATTCGACAGAGCTCCTCTCTGATCCTTTTCAAGAGAAATCTCGATGAGTGGATGGGTAATCATAAGTTCTACCCTGGGATCACTTCAGGAGCCCTGTTGACAGAGGCCCAGGTTACTAATCTAATGGAGAGGCGAAAGCCATCACTCTGTGTTTAGGCTTATAAATGCCCATGGAAAGATGGCCTAGTACTTAACTATGAACCTATGAACAAAATGGTGGGAGACAGGGCCTACAGTAGGGACATGTTTGAAACATCACCCATATACAGTGCATCACCAGTGTATATACCTGTAGGACAATGGCAACTGTTGCAGAGTTACACTATGGCATAACATATTACTGTGGTCCACATTATCAGCTGGGACTAGGCTGTAACATGTGGTGTTCAGTGTATGGGACACTGCAAACTGACACACATGTGTAGGCCTTACTTGTCAAGCATCTGCAAAAAGGTGGGGGAGTGTCAGCATGACACACCAGTGCACTGCAGCAGGGATCCTAAGGATGCTAAGAATGGCTGTATCTGCACATAGTCAGGTTCAGAAACCATGGCATACGTAACCCTACCCCCACAGCAATAGTGACGGTAATGTGTGAACACTGAGGAATGTGCACATGAGTAGACCTTGCAATCATGCAGATTAGGGGGACATGTGTAGGGTAGACTGAACATACACTGGCAAATGCAGATGGCCCATGCTAGTATACCCCTGCCAGGAGTAGTGACTGGTGTAGTACACATAACAATAGGTGCAACAAACTGTCATGATAAGGGTGTGCACACATATGCCCACACAGAGTGTATGCATCGTGGTCAGAATCCGCACACCTAACACATTCCTTAGACACTGCATGTGAAAGTACAGAACATATGCCACATATCGGGCTCATGTACTGTTAATATATGTGGTGATGTGGTCCCATGGCAGATCAAGGAATGGTACATCATATCAATAAGGGTGTGTACACTTCCCATAGCCATGGTATGCCCTAATGGTTGTCAGGGTAATAGTACTGGATTGGTCATACATGGTCCGCTGATGTTGAAAGCTGTAAATCAGACAGCAGGCATTCACAAATGACATCTGTCCACATATCATCCCAGGTATGTGTTGTTGAAAAACATAGGGGCTGTGAGCATTAAAGCTGACATAACTGACACAGTACTACACATTCAGCAATGGGTTGTACACCTGTGAGGTGTGGTGTATAGTACATGGCAGGGTGCAGAACAGGTGCACAGCAATACTGTGTACATGGGTGCAGTGGTATCCAGGGGAAGGGGCATCACCTAGTAACACATCACATGCATCACACACATGTATACTGTTGCTAGCATGGATTGACTATAGCTGCACTGCATGTTGTTGTGTACCATATGTTATGCATGTTAACAGAAGGGTAATAGGAGGACTGTGTGTACTATCATTGTGCAACCTTGCCTGTATGTGTGTATGTGCATCCTGGTGGGTGGTTAGTTTGTCTGTAGGGTCACTTTGGTGAAGTGGAGGGAGGTTGATGCATGTAGGATGCATGTGTGTGTGTTTGTGTGGGTGTTCGTATATGCACATGTGTGATTGTTGGGTTGTTCATACAGCAGTACCTCTCTTTGGGATCATGCAGTACATGGACATGAACTGACACATGACACACAAGGAATACTTGTCATGTATGTAATCACAGGACAGCTGATAGTATAATATGATCTTTAGCATGGAACATGCATTGAGAGGGAAGGTAGGCACCAGGTATACCCTTAATATTGGATTCAGCAGAGAGGTGACTGGCAATCCACATATGCAGGACTACAGATGCATTGGGGAATTACAAGTCAACACCAGGGAGTGTATCCATATATTACAGTTGTCACATGATAGGCTGATTGAGCAGCATATCTGGCATGTACTGAGCAATGCATACACATGACAATCCAGTGCCTGATATTATGGAGTGAACATAGTAGCCCCCACAAATAGAGGCCATGCTAATTATGTCCATACATACACAGGGAGAACACTGAATGACAGCAGTCAGTAACGCCAAGCAAAACCACTCCACTCAGGTTAAACAGGTAATGGAGTAGCAGGTCTTGTGTTGTGATCACTTGTCTAGGCATTTAGAGGACTGATATGTTAATAAGTGGTATCAAAAAATGTATGTTACCAAGTGTGATGCAGGATGGGGAACGCATGGGAATATACGTGGGACTGGCTGTAAAGTCATGGACAGGTATGTACTCAGGTGGTGTGTGTGTGTGTGTGTGTGTGTGTGTGTGTGTGTGTGTGTGTGTGTGTGTGTGTGTGTGTGTGTGTGCAATGCTGAACAGGTCTTAAAGTGCATTTATTTTTTCCCCCACAGGTGACGAGGTGGGACAGGGTCCCTCCTATATGCAATCTGATGTTGGTGTCCATACAGACACTGAAGATGATGATAGTACTGTTGAGGCATAGGTGGGGTTATCAGTGGCTGAAACAGCACCATCATTTGTCATCCCCCTTTTAGCCACCCCAACCCCGCACACAGTTTCAGTGCCTATACATACACCATCACCAGTGGCCATAGCAGAGGGACAGCTGGTGTTTGGTGGCAGTACACAGGAAAGTGTGGTAACCATGCCTACTGTGTCTGGTCACAGTAGGCATTGCCAGATGTCTGGCAGGGCACCAAATAGGCAGATGTCCCAGGGTACTTATGGTAGGGCCGCTGGCCATCATGCCCCTGGTAGATGCGACACAGCTGTTACCAGAAGGGGCATGTTTCAGGCTGCCTTGGTGGTGCAGGCATGTATGGAACGTTACACCAGACAGGGCCTGAGGCTGCAGAAGGCTGCTCTCACATCTGCAAGTGACAACTCCTGTGTACTGTCTGGTGCCATCCGTGCATTAACTGAGCTCATGGATAGATGATCTGGTGAGATGATGGCCCTCATCGGCCATGGTCTGTCTGTGTTTGAACGTGTGGTGGGAGTTCGGCGATGGACGAGTGGATGTAGGCCAGCAACACCAACAGCTGGTAGTCAATGTGGATGTGCTAGGACATCAAGGGGCTCTCATAGTGGCAGTACCAGCCCTGGCACTGCAGGGGGGGCATTGTCCACACCACAGCAGGCCACAAGCACGTGGTCCTAGCCAGTCCCAGGAGGGACCTATTTCCAGCTGACATTTCTCATCATCAGGTGAGAGTAGCACATCGAGGCCTGTCCCTGGACGTGCTCATGGAACCCAAGGTAGGCACAGTCCATGTGTCCATGGCTGAAGGCAGTGAACTGCACACCCTGCCAGGTATGGTCTGCAGCTGTCCATAAATACCTGCATAGGGCAGCCACATGGCAGACCTTTATGCATGCATACCCACACACTATACAAACACACCTAGCCCAACCCCATACCTACACATTCCACATCACCACGCCCAGTTCACCTCATTACACCCCTCACCCACACACATGTGGTGTCAAATGTATGGCCCACCCTCTGCCTCTGGCAAACCAACAGCACACCCTGTGCATATGATGATACCTGTGCCACATCCCTGTCATCCATACCATTGATGCAGGGGCAGACTAATACAGTTCTAATGCACACGGTGACTGTGTTACAGTGTACCACAGTACTGCAGTGTAACATGTTGTCAGGAGTAAAGTGCAATGCATATATGTCTGGTAGTGTAGCCATCTAGCAATGATGAATTATAGCTGTTAGTAACGTTGGTTGATTGTGGTCTCTATAATATTATCCATTTATGTTGTAGGTGTACATGTGTCAGCACAAGGATGGTCTGCAGTCATATTCCACAATGGTGTATGGCACTGTGGTGACACCATGGCTGTGACATATCTGGGGTACAGTTGAACACATGTCACAGGTTTGTATAACATTTATTGCCTGTGCCACATGAACAGGTGACCTGCTGGGACATGTATAATCTGCAACCTGATGTAGACCCATCCACATACATGCGCACTCTTACTTGGCAACATAGACCCCTACCTAGGTATGTAGTGATACTGAAGTGTGTGGCTTTCATTGCACACACCACACAGCTTTTAGGGTGAGATGTGTTCCAAGTTACATGTTACATGCAGAACATCCTCAGACATGTACAGTATGCAAATGGGGGAAGCAAAGGGTGTATATGGACAATACATAGTGTGATACACCATCATATACACATTAACAGACACATAACAGGCAAACACACGTCCAAGAGACCTGGGCCTATCACTGCTAACAAACTTGGCCATGTGTCCAATGTGTTACAGGAAGGCTGCACACAGCACATGCATAACTGGCCTGGATTGTGGTATCAGTTACCTGTATGGTTGATGGTGACAGTGGTAACCATAACATGGTACATGTGATATATACCGGGTGTACCTTGGTGTAATGACAGTGTAGACAGCACCCATACCTCCAGTGGATATTGTACTCCCTGAAACACATGATGACACTCTGACATACCCACCATCACACATTGGCCATGACTGTGATACAACCCATTGTATATCCCAACAGTGGTACTACAGGGATATGCATCTAATCCACATGCCACATGCATAGTAGGGTGTTGCATTGTCATGCCTCACCTATGGGCAGCAACAACACTATCTGTACTACTGTGTGGTAATGGGTATTGTAATAAGAGTATGTGGCCTCAGAATGCTGCACCCTACAGATATACAGACATGCACACATACACACACTTGCCAAAACACAATGGGTATCCCATGCTTATCAACCCATTTGTACAACACTGTTGTGCTGGTAGTGCAAGGCTCATGTAGCTGGTATGGAGAGGAGCTTAACATGGTACATGTAATGTCAAATACAGCAGCAACCACATCTGACTATGGCAATGGGTGTTGCGGCGGTTGTAAAGGTTGTCGTGGAATTCCCAAGTACAGGTGTGCTAACACACAGACACTGCTATATTCAGTCATGCACACATACACATGTGTCAGCACTGGGGTGCATTGCTGCAGGTGGTCATACCTGTGTACCTAGCTATTGTCCAAGGAGAGATGGGTTGTGTACGGGTTGTGCGTACAATGGTATCCTGCCACCTGCATGTGGTAGCAGGCAATCTATTGACAGACACTACTGTTGTGACCCTCAGGGTGAGAGTGACATGCATCAGCAAATCCTCCAGGTGCCTCCTGCACATGGCCACTGAGGTGATTAAGTTGACATGTATGCAATGTCCATTACAACACATGGTTAGTGTCTGTGATGGAGACCTGTACCCAAGCATGTTCTGTTGACTATGGTAGTGTAATTGAGGTACCCGTGGCATGTGGTGCGTACAGGGTGTTATCTCCTATATGTGCTAGTTCTTACACAGCTAGGCAGACATGTCAGTGTCAATCAAGTTTAGGTTGCCTGTACATATCCCAGTTGGATACCTGCCATCTGCACATCTGTCCAGGGACTGACAGTCATCAGCTTGGCAAGTAGCTATGCAGTAGGATGAATGTGTTGACAGATAGACGTTTGACAACAATATGTATGCCATAACTACATGTCAGATACTCTCACTAATGTGCTGTACAGACGGTAGTCTACAGTTACATTCCACATATTGGATCATTACCCAGTAGGGGTTATATACTATGACACAGCTCACACACCAGGGATACAACAGGGAGGCCTCAGAGTCCAGCTATGCCTGCAGGTGTGCCAGTTGCCAGTACTAAATTTAACACTCTACTCTTGCCTGGGTAAGCACTGTCAACAGTAGTACTGCCATGACACATTACATGCCAGTGTGACAGCACATACCCTGGGATACTACCCCTGTATGTAACAAATTCAGATGGATAACAGTGCTGTACAGGCCTCATATATGTCTGTGTCCCAGACATGACACTCACAGCCCTTGCTACTGTAATGACAGTGCATAGGCGCATGTATTGTACATGACATTATATACACTTATTACAGATGTCATTACCCTGCTATGTTATCAGACTGGGTGATGTGAACTGTTTACCAAGGCTAACCATGCTTAGCAGGTATCAACATTGCTGCAATATAACAGCTAAGCTGATTTGTGCACTGGTAAGTGAAGCCTACACTGTATAAGCGCCCATACATTTACCCATAGCTTAGCACCACTTAGCTTCACACAAACCCGTGCAAATGCACCTAAAGCTGCTCAAAACTGTCTTAGCCACTCTGTATCTGACAGCCCTTGATCTGCCCAGCAACAAAATGAACAGCCATTGCAGGTCTTGAACCCAGAACCCTGTAAACTACAGTCACAACACTTAACCGCTACACCATGACCACTGTGAAGACAGCTCTTGTTTTTCCAATACATCTGTCAATACATATATTAATTAGTATTGAACAATTGCCTTTAATTCCATAATTGTGTTGTACTTGTTATTAATATGACCATTGCATCACATATTTTTATTATCATAATGTACACATAGCAGATACATACGGTGAGATACATCTGGGAGGGAATACACAACCGTGAGGTTTACACATGACAGGAATATGGATATATAGATATAATAGGTTGATATATGTCTATATGTACATACACATGAATATTCATACATATGTCTGTATACACCTCTGTATAGTGCAACATATATATGGCCATGTGTACATCTCTTCGTATGCGCATAAATATATATATATATATATATATATATATATATATATATATATATATACACACACACACACACACACACACACACACACACACACACACACATATATATATATGTGTTTGTGTGTGTGTGTGTGTGTGTGTGTGTATAAAGATATATGTATAGATAGCTATATATGTATGCACATTCTATGTGTACAGATATGCCTATTTATAAAGATATAAATGTAGATATCTATAACTATATGTGCATACATATCTATTCTGATGGATCTAGGATGTTTGATCGAATGATCAAACATCCGAATCCATTAAGTGCGAGCATACTTACGCAAAAGTACTTTTCACCGAAGAAGCACTTTTGCGTAAGTATGCATGTTGCCGAGGCTGTACTACTGTGCAGATAAGGAAAAATTCCCTTTTCCTCACTGTAGTGTGGATCTCGGAGGGAGAATATTAAAGTAGGGGGGTGACGGGTACAGGGAGGCGTAAATGTAGAATTTTTTTTTTTATTTACATACTTTAACGAAAGAGCTTTTTTGCTTAAAGCGCTTTCGTTAAAATGTGTTCAGTGGTTATGGATTCAGACGTTTGATCATTCGATCAAACGTCCTAGATCCATTCTGATATACCTATTACTGTCAATATATATGTAGATATTCATAAGTATATGTGCATATGTATCTCTGTATATGTGTAGACATATATTGCTGTGTATATGTATATATCTGAGTGTTTATACGTATATATATATATATATATATATATATATATATATATGTACATATACATATCCATCTATGTATGTCGATATGTATATGTATATATATATATATATATATATATATATATATATATATATATATATATCTATATAGATATATGAATAATTACATATACATGTATGTTCACCATATGTCCAGAACATGGAGTGGAGCTCTACCTTAGCCCCAGTAGTCCATAACTCTTAGTACAATGGGATGTCAGGTATGTATTGCAGGTATATATGTAGACTATTGCTACTGTAATAGGGGTTATCTTCACAGACATGTTGTATGTTGGAGGTCACATCTGCTTTTGACATGTGCGCCATTGGCTACTGACAGACATCCTAAGGACTTCATAGTACACTACCACTGCTAGCACAGTAATGATCCTGTGCACTAAAGCAGAGTTATGACCAATTAATGTGGACAGTCTGACACACTCTGGTAAGTCCAGAGGTATACACAGAACCCCTTAGTGCAAAACATGTGGACCAAGCCTGACAATGTGGATGTTTTCAGCCATGTAGATGGGTATATCACGTAATTACTGACATACATTTGCCCCCATAGAGAATGCATTCACACACTCCTGTCTGTCCTGACACATAATAACTGCTGGTACAGAGGTGACATGGCCACATACTACCCACTAGTTAGTAATATATATCTGTACAGCATCCAACCGCTTTGTCTGACATGCATGACTGTTATGGTGGCCTTGCAGCAATACATCTGGCAAGTAGCTGGACACAACTTCACACTGGTTAAGTACACTAAGCTGCTAGGCATGTGGCAAAGCACTGTGCAGGTTACAGACAGACTGCCAAAACACTGGCCTACATTTCTTATGGGGGAATACACAGGCTGTACAGGCATGTCACAGCACAGAGTAACAGACACCTGTGTGAAAGTGCATACCCACAACCATTGTGAACACAGCCACATATGGTACACTGGCATAATATTACAGTATATGGACTATCTGATCAACACCATCCTCATATGTGCCACTCACACACTATCCCTAGATATACTGGGCCACTACACAGTGTGGTCCGATGCCTGTATGTGGTATGGGACATGTGTGTGTTTTGCCCTACAAACATGTAAGCCAATAGGCTAACATACACTGGATCACCATGTAACATCAGATAGAATGGAACCAAGAACAATGACATCTACCACAGTCTGTACACAGGCCAAGGTACATATTCACAATACACACTCTGTCGACAATCGCCATAAGTACACAGACCTCAGTACTGTACACACAACCACAGAATGCCAAGGTTATGTCCTCAAATATAACCCCTACTATACAAAACATGTGTAGCAGTCTGATATCTCACTGGCTTGTTATCAGATATGATGTCAATAAATTATGGTGTACGGAACATATGCACCACTTACTGCATGACATATGTGCAAAGGATGACAGAGTTGTGGCTGGAGGCACAAACACAGGGCCAGTATTGACATGTTGCTGTGATAACCTCATACATTTATTGTTGTAACAGGGTTTGTGCTGTGACATATGTCCTATGAGGGATATGAAGTCAGTAACTCTCATGGCTGTCACCATGTACTGACTGCAATCCTCACACTATTCTTCTGCAGTTCACAGATAGGTGCTCTGTGGTTAACACAAGAAACAAAAAACACCACTCACTGCCCAGTCTGCAGATGACCCTACAGATGGGGGGTTCCTCAGAAACATAGCACTGTCATGACAGGTATTAAAACATGTTCACCGGCCATATCCACACACACCCTGTTAAACTGACATTACTCCAAATGCAGAATAGCAACACTTACATTCTGTAGCCATGTCAGGCACATCCCCCTCCTGTGTGTTGGCCTGTTTCCACAGTGTATGTTGTTAGAGGTAAATCCCGAATCCATCTGTGATGCTGTTTGCCAAACAGCAGATCTAGGTCCTGCTCACAGTGAATGAAAAAGCCCAACACCAACATGATGTTGCTAGATATTGGAGTGTGTTTCCATGCAATTGGCTATGGGAATGATAGCGCAGCTATTCCACATGCAATCAGCTAGAGGAGGGCTGCAATTCATGCAGAGGCCATCAGCTGATCATGAGCATCACTTGCAAAACACATGCTGCCGCCTAAGAAAAGCAGGTGTAGTTTTCCACATCCACCAGACAGGGAGTGAGAGAGGTAGACACAGACAAAGTAAGTCAGGGAGGGGGTTGGAGAGTAAAACCTTAGCATGTTTGTGTCACACACCTGCCAGTACAGGGTATCAAACCCCTGAGTGACTATGTATTGCTATCACATGTCTATGCAGTTATTGGATGTGCCACATAGCTTCCATGTTGAGGAACTCTCCAAACGTATATGTGATGGTGAATGATACCTGCAACAGTGATATGGTAGTAATACGGTAGGTGTAGTACACATGCCTGTCCACATGAACAGGTGTCAGCATCAACACAGCCACACTCTCTCAGGGACCCACACACATTTACACACTTGGCAGGGTCAGGGATACACTTCCACAATAGTTAGTTTGCCACAATACAGTACTGTGCAGGTATCACATGCACCACAGGGGTTATCCGGAGGTTATATGGGCAAAGGTATGTGGTGGTATCTGACATCAGACAGCATGCTTCAGTATGCCAGTGGGGGTTGTAGTGAGTGTGAATGTGGTCAAGAGCATCATACACCACACACACAGACACAGGTTGCCAGTACTGACATGCATGTGTGCATTGCTTCATGGGTGTGTAGTGGTTGACTGTACCAGGAGGCTATACAGGGCTAGGTGAAGGGTATACCTTGGCATCAGGCCACATGACAATGGTCTGCAGTGTGGCTCAGAGGTGTAGTGTCTGAATTGGCCCACACAGGTGGGTATTGTATTCACCATCCAGTCACCTGGGTAACTACTGTGTGTGGCCATTGCTGTTCAATGCTTGACATATATGTGTTCTTTAGTCCATGACATGGACACTGTCTGGGATGTGCACATGTACCACATGCATGTACAGTGACATGTGGAACTGTACCTGGGGTGTCTGTGCCATGTTGTGTACACAGATTGCTATAATCAGATGTGCCTGTTCTGGCCTCATGGCGGGAACAGGTAATGGACAGCAGGTTGACCCTGCACCTACATTGATAGCATGATACAGGTATTCCCTAGTGTCAGTGGCATCTGTCCATACAGGGCATGTGTATAAGGCATGGTATATCCTTTGTGGGTCACACTTGATAACACCACAGGTGTTGCAGATGTCCAGTTGGAAGCATAGTGAAGGCATACTGTCTGCATGTACGTACATATTGTACTGATGGACAGGGTGCCATGCCCTCTGTCGTCCACTGCAATCATGCCATGGTTTCTATCTGTGGGTAGTATGCAGGGTATGCAGTGTACTACCAATATAGCAGTTGTTGCCTAGGCAAGTGCGTTTGTGCATGAGACATGGGTTGAGAGTATTCTCTGTGTAACTTTGTTTGCCAGGCCTTCATGTCACATGTAGGGGTATGGCTAGCCACCCCAGCCTCATAGCTATTTCACATCTGTTATCCTTGTAAGGTGGATATTGTGATATATAATAGGGCCACCATATAAGAAATTTGGAAAACCGTCTCCACAAAGAGTCCAGTTTTTATACACTCACAGCCACCTCCACACAGGATATGAATGACAAACATAGACACACACACACACAGTTGCCATGTCTGGGAATAGAACTCCTACCTAACTAGTTTATCACACTACAGCATTATGCAGTTTTAGGATGCGCCATGGAGATTACTGGGCTAAACCTTTCCCAAAGGTGTATTCACAGTGAATGACATCAGCAACCTTGCCAAAGTAGGGTATTTGAATTGTAGTGAGTGTGACTAGCCTAAAAAGCATTGCTCTATACAAAGACAGAGACACACAAACACACAACTTCCATGTCTGGGATTAGAACTCCTACCTAACTAGTTTATCACACTACAGCATTACGCTGTTTTAGGACACATCATAGAGATTATTGGCCTACTCCATTTCCAAAGTTGTATTTCAAAGTGGATGACATCAGCAGGCTTGTCATAGTAGGGCTATGGGGAGGGCAGTGTATGTGCATGGGCCATAATCCATTCATTTAGGGGTTGACACACCACATGCAGGCACAAACAGGGTTACATTCCAGAGGTACGTGTATACAGCTGCTTGATGACCACATAGTCTGTAATGCTGACAGATACCAGTGGCTACTTTCTACAGTGAGTGGCATTTACACATCATGTGGTTGTAGCCATTTGGCTGTGTGCTGGGTGGGACAGGCCTCAGGATGGATGGGTCTTTGTCATAGTCACTGTCTTCCACACATATATGTATGTCTACTGTTGGCATATTATAGTGTGTTGTCCTTGGATATATGTCTTTATTTCTATCCAATATGTGTGCAAAGCATGACTGGTGCATACTGAGTGGTGTATGCACTAACATCTGCAACTGTCAGATATGTATGGTCCACTTTTGTTTGCAGACATGGGCATCATTTCCCCTCTGTTAGTTCTGTGTGTCAGGCGTGGCCGGCACAGCTCAACAATTTGCTGTAGGAGGTCCCTGTCCACCCTATTGTGCTCCAATGTCTCCAGCTCATGTACACCCGGTAGGTTTCCCTGGGTCTGTACACTTTTCTCCATCTCCTCACTGTGGGTTGATCAACCAAATTCTCATACTCACCACCCTCAGCCTCTTCCACATGTTGTTGTATGATAGATATTGCAGCCTCTATCATTTTGTTGATTTTGTTTGTTAAAATTCCCCCCGCTTGTATACACCGGTGGTGTAGCGTATGTTGGAAAACCATAGCCCAGCCCAGAACACTACTATAAACACCTTCCCCTCTGGTTTTTCCCACACTCTACACCACTGGTGTATACAAGCAGGGAAATTTTAACAAACAAAACAACAAAATGATAGGGGCTGCAATAGCTATCATATAACATGTGGAAGAGGTTGAGGGTAGTGAGGATGTGAATGCTGTCAACCAACCCACAGTGAGGACAGAGAAGAGTGTACAGACCCAGGGTAACCTACTAGGGGCTACATGATCTGGAGATAGTGGAGTGCTATAGGGTGGACAGGGACCTCTTATAACAAATTGTTGAGTTGTGCCGGCCAAGCCTGACACACAGAACTAACAGAGGGGAACACATCCCAGTGGATACCAAGGTATGTGTAGGCCTAAGGATAATAGATACAGGTACCTTCCAAAGGCCAACGTGGGATATGATGGGGATCTCACAGGTATCAGCATCCGGGGTACTCCACCAATTCCTGGATGCCATGTCAGGACATGCCGGTGAGCACGTATATTTCCCCAACACTTCGTGAGGCGTTGGCCAGTGATATGCAACTGTTCCACCAAATAGCAGAATACCCTGAGGTAGTGGGTGCTATAGACTGCACACGCATATGCATCAGAGCACCATGAGGTGAGCAGGGTAGGGTCTACATCAAACGCAAGGGCTTCCCCTCCATCAATTGCCAGGTTGTGTGCAATGCACAGGGCATAATAATGAATGTGTGTGCTGGCTGCTCTGGAAGCCATCACGATTCCATCTGGCATCTGATGCAGCTTTACCAGTGATTTGCCAATGGGGACATCCCTTACGGTCACCTACTGGGGGAATGCTGGTTATGCACTGGAGATGTGCCTGATGACACCCATCAGAAATGCACACACACCCAAACAAGAACTCCATAATGAGGCACATGCACAGACCAGAATTATAATAGAGCGTGTGTTTGGGATGCTCAAGTCATAGTTCCAGTGTCTGGACACATCTGGCGGAGCCATGCAGTACTCACCAGCTACATGTACCCAAATTGTCATTGTATGTGCCATGCTACGCAATATAATACTGCAGAAACAGCTGCAGTAGGAACAGCACAGGGCAGGGCAACACAGCCCTCCACCATTGCCAAGGCCTGCACAGGCACAGAGTGACTCAGAGAAATAACCTCAGCCTGCCCTAGTATGCAGAAGGAGGCATGCCCAGTATGCCCTGGCCTTGATAAAGAGGCAACACATAGCACATACACTGACACAGGAAGGACCCAGGGAATGACACCTCTCTCTGACCTGCTCATATAGTAAAAGGGATGTCAAACATGACACTACCTGTGCTCACCCATCTGTAGGGAATGTACTATGTGCATCTGACATAGGCAGCCCTGCAGCACCACCCTCAGTACTGGCACACCCACAAGGTAAGTCACTTAACCTACTAATTGCTGAATGGAGTAGTATGTGTTGTTACCTGTATCTGTAGTATGGATGTAAGCATGCAAGGGAATCAGGTGGCTGAATGGTATGCCAGCAGATAGTAGACACCTATAGTGGCACCAGGAGATCTGTAACAAATACTGGTGTCACCATAGTAGCCAGTACTACACAGGGTGACAAAACCCACTACAAGAAATGTGCTGGACTACATGTGTGTCCATATGACTCACACATGCCAGTCAGGGAGGTTCACATACCCAACAATAGTCTCAGCCAGCAGGACAGGTATAGACAAACACAAACAAAGGCTGTGCTGTGGCCTCGGAATGATGCCTATGGCTAACCCCCCCAGGCCTACACAGACAGACTACATTAGGCCAAGCAGAGGATGTTAGTTCTGAAGGGTAGGAAGTCAGAAACTAATATGTAGGTCAATCAAACCTAAGACCTGTAGTACACTGATATGCCTCTAGTCTACATGATAGGTTAGAATACAGAATGAAATAGAGTACCTGACATACCAGTACAGTCATAGCAAATGTGTACAAGTGTCAGGTGTGCCCCCCCATCCTATGTAGAAATGTAGAAACAGACAGTTGTGCACTCCCCAATTCTGTGTAGAAATGAAGTAATAGTCAGGTGTGCCCCCCACTCCTATGTAGACATGTAGAAACAGTCAGGTGTGCCCCTTCCCAATCCAGCGTAGAAATGTAGTAAAAGTCAGGACTGCCCCCTCCCAACCTCTGTGTAGAAATGTAGAAACAGACAGGTGTGCCCCCACCCTCAATCAAGTGTAGAAATGTAGTAACAGTCAGGTGTGCCCCCAAACCTATTTAGAAATGAATGTAATAATGGTCTGGTGTGCCCAGCCCCAATCCAATGTACACACATTGTAACAGTCAGGTGTGCCCCCCCACAAACCTATGTAGAAATGTAGTAACATGTATGTGTAGGTATAAGGAGCACAGACGCCCAGAGGTGGCTAAGGTAGCAGGATAGATTGTAGCATTTGCACAATATGCAGGTATGTGTGTGTTAGGTTGGTGTGTGTTTCATACTGTGTGAGAGTGGTCAGTATGTATGCATGTTGAGGGAAGACCCAGGAGCCATTGCCCACTACTGCTGATGACAGGGCCAAGTCCTCACAACTGCAGTGCCAAAGACAATTCCCACCAGTATAACACATGCTAGCAGTAAGCCATTGTAAATTTATTGCGGTAATATGTATCACCATCTGAAAGATTGACATGGCATGGCTGTTGGGCTGGATATAGAAGCTGTACACATGGGAAAGTACCCCAGACATACAGTATATATTGTGTAACTGTGAAATGGACACACCATTGGAATTTTACATACATGTATGCATCACATTATCTGGTCCTGTAGTTGGGGATACCGGTGTTGTCTGCTCGAACACTTGCAGATCACAAAGGAGGTAGGACTGATATATTGGGAAATAGGTGATGTACCTGAACATGCCAGCATAACTGGAATGCCCCATGCATATCTGTGTGTCAGGTGCAAGTAGTGTCCATAGCACACATGCACCCAGCTCACCCAAACACCACCCAGAGTTTCTTCTCTGGTCGTATCCCTGCTGTGGGGAATGGGTACAATATGACCCCACCTGTATATGGCAATAGCGAAAGAATGCAGCATGCAGTCCAGGTGTCCCATGCAGGTGTGTCCCTAGCCATAGGTAGCACATTGCCAGCATCCACACCACCTGACCAAGACTGATAAAAGGTATTGGCATGAACACCTAGCACACCTACCCAGTCACCCCAGTGGAGTATACTGTATGGCGGTCTGAGACTGTAGGACTGACAGAATGCAATGGCCTGCCACATCTGGCCTGCATCAACACCAAATGGCCCACAGGCATCTGCCAAACGCCTGTGTCTCACATGTACTGCCAATGCATGTTATGTCATGGACACCCAAATAACAACATAACACTCTCCACATAAGCCATATGCAAGGCCATGTGGACAAACCACAGTAACATGTCCATCATGTCCCACTGCATGAACTGTGGGCCAACACCAAAACACAGCTGTGATGGGGTGATAACCTTAGGGAAGGTATGCATAATGTATGGAAGAGGATAGAATAAAATGGGGGGGTGGGAGCATGGGCAGCATGGAATGTGCAAGGTCCGACACAAAGCTGTGTGCACACAGTATTCCTGGCTGCAAACACATAAATGGGTGGCTATATACCTGCCCGTACACCACAATAGGGGTAATGCCCTGACTCATAGCCCATGCCTCTGGGTAACCTGTGTGTATCTGTACAGCTGCGAGGTATTGCCACAGCAAGATAAGGCCATATTGTCATGTCGATGGATGTACAAGTATGGGATCCTTTGCCAGCACTGTACCAAGGTGCTGAACTGGATACACAGACCCAGCAGCAATTGTGTGCAGCTCCCCCTCCAGAATGGCATAACTTACCATGAACATGTGGGTGTCTGCCCACAATACTGGACACAGTTGCAGCCAGTCTTGTCCCCCAAGACATCACTGTGAGTAAGAATGTCCACCTGATAGTACATGAGGACAGAAAACATCACAATGTATAAAAGTGCACATGTTTGAATATTTCTGCTAACAGTAGTACCATGTAGCTGAAGCAGCACAGACACAATCACCTACAGTACACACTATCCCCTGAACAGTTTGTCCCCGTATTGCCAAATGTTCGACGGATGCCCTGCAGAAACAGTTTGTTACCTGTAGGTGTACAACACAAAGGTCTGCACTGGAGTAAAAACTACCTGGAATCGATCCACACATTTAATACAGAAGAGCATATTGGGCATGCTCACAGACTTAGAGAAATGAAGGCAATGCCAGACAACATACTGAAAGGTCATATTGGGCCTGCTCACACATTTAAACAAATGAAGCCCATGTCTACAAACAACAGTGGACCATACATATCTGGCATTTACAGATGTTAGTGCATACACTCCTCAGTATGCACAAGTCATGCTTTGCACACACAGTAGGTAGGAATACAGACATATATCCAAGGACAACACATTATAATAAGCCAAAAGTAGACGTACTTAGATGTGTGGAAGAGATTGACTGTGACAAGGAGCCATTCCTTATGAAGCCTGTCCCACCCAGCACACAGCCAAATGGCTACAACCACATGAGGTGTAAATGTCACTTACTGTAGACATTAGCCACCGGTATCCATCAGCATTACAGACTATGTGGTGCAAGTGCTAGCTGTGCAACATTACTGCACAAGAAAGTAGTCATCTAGCAGCTGTATACAAGTACCTGAGGAATATAACCCAGTGTGTGCCCACATGTGGTGTGTCAACCTCTAGATGAATGGGTTATGGCCCATGCACACACACACTGCCCTCCCCATAGGCCTACTATGACCAGCCTGCTGAGGACATCCACTCTGAAATACACCTTTGGGAAAGGTGCTGCCCAGTAATCTCCATGGCATGTCTTATAACTGCTGTAGTGTGATAAACTAGTTAGGTAGGAGTTCTAATCCCAGACATGCAACTGTGTGTGTGTGTGTGTGTGTGTGTGTGTGTGTGTGTGTGTGTGTGTGTGTGTGTGTGTGTGTGTGTGTCTGTATAGAGAGCAATGATTTTTAGGCTAGTCACACTCACTACAATTCAATTGTCCTACTTTGGCAAGGCTGCTGATGTCATTCATTGTGAAATATACCTTTGGGAAAAGTGTAGCCCAGTAATCTCCATGACGCCTCCTATAACTGCATTCTGCTGTAGTGTGATAAACTAGTTAGGTAGGAGTTCTAACCACAGACATGGCAATTGTGTATGTGTCTATGTCTGTGTAGAGTGCAATTCTTTTTAGGCTGCTTACACTCATTACAATTCAAATGCCCTATTTTGGCAAGGCTGCTGATGTCATTCACTGTGAAATACACCTTTGAGAAAGGTGTAGCCCAATAATCTCTATAGTGCATCCTATAACTGCGTACTGCAATAATGTCATAAACTAGTTAGGTAGGACATAGGATTTCTAATCCTTGACATGACAACTGTGTGTGTGTGTTTACGTGTGTCCCTGTCTGTGTAGGGAGCAATGCATTTTAGGTAAGTCACACTCACTACAATTCAAATGCCCTACTTTGGCAAGCCTGATGATGTCATTCACTGTGAAATACACCTTTGGGAAAGGTTTTGCCCAGTAATCTCTTTGGCACGTCCTATAACTGTGTACTGCTGTAGTGTGATAAACTAGTTAAGTAGGAGTTCTAATCCCAGACTTAGCAACTGTGTGTGCATGTGTGTGTGTGTGTGTGTGTGTGTGTGTGTGTGTGTGTGTGTGTGTGTGTGTGTGTGTGTGTGTGTGTGTGTCCCTGAGTGTGTAGGGAGCAATGCATTTTAGGCTAGTCACACTCCAATTCAAATACCCTACTTTGGCAAGACTGCTGATATCATTCACTGTGAAATACACCTTTGAGAACCATGTAGCCCAGTAATCTCCATGATGCATCCTATAACAGTGTTCTGCTGTAGTGTGATAAACTAGTTAGGTAGGAGTTCTAATCCCAGAAGTGGCAATTGCATGTGTGTTTGTTCCTGTCAGTGTAGAGAACAATGCATTTTAGGCTAGTCACACACATTACAATTCAAATGCCCTACTTTGGCAAGGCTGCTGATGTAATTCACTTTGAAATACACAATTGGGAACAGTGTAGCCCAGTAATCTCCATGGTGCATCCTATAACTGCATACTGCTATAGTGTGATAAACTAGTTAGGTAGGAGTTCTAATTCCTGACATGGCAATTGTGTGTGTGTGTCTCAGTCTGTGTATGGTGCACTAGTTTTTAGACTACTCACGCTCACTACAATTCAAATGTCTTACTTTGGTAAGGCTGCTGATGTCATGCTTGGTGAAATACACCTTTGGGGAATGAGTACTCCAGTAATCCCCATGGCGCGTCCAATGATAGCGTAATGCTGCAGTGTGTTATAGAACTCTAGTAGGGGTTCTATTCCCACACATGGCAGGTGTGGATGTTTGTGTGTGTTTTTCTATGTCTGTGTAGGCAGCAAGGCTTTTTAGGCTAGTCACACTCACTACAATTCAAAAGCCCTACTTTGGCAAGCCTGCTCATGTCATTCACTTGAAATACACCTTTGGGGAAAAAGTACTCCAGTAATCTCAGTGGCGCATCTAGTAACTGCGTAGTGCTGTAGTATAATAAACTAGATAGGTAGATGTTCTAATCCTAGACATGGTGTGTGTGTATGTGTGTGTGTGTGTGTGTGTGTGTGTGTGTGTGTGTGTGTGTGTGTGTGTGTGTGTATGTGTGTATGTGTGTATGTTTTTTTTCATTTGAATCCTGTGTGGAGGTGGCTGTGTGTGTGTAACAACTGGACTCATTGCGAAGTGGGTTTTGCAAATTTCTTATTTGGTGGTCTTAGCATATGTCACAATGTCCAACTTACAGTGATAACAGATGTGAAATAGCTGATAGGCTGGGGTGCAAATCCATTCCCCTATATGTGACATCAAGGCCTGGCAAACAAAGTTAGCAATCCTTATATTACCCAGAGAACAATCTCAACCCATGTCTCATACACACACACTTGCCTTGGCAACAACTGCTATGTTGGTAGCACCCTGCATATTGCCTACTGATAGTAACCTTGGTGTGATTGCAGTGGGCTACAGAGGTCATGGCACCCTGTCCATCAGTCCAATAGGCATGTACATGCAGACAGTGCACCTTCCCCTATGTTCCCCACTGGATACCTGCAACACCTGTGGTGCCATCAAATGTGACCCACAAAAGACATACCATGCCTTAAATATAACAATCTGTGTACACAACATGGGCCAGACACCCCAGGTACAGTTCCAAATGTCACTGTATATGATGCATGTGGGACAACGTGCACATCCCAGACACCATCCATGTCATGGACTAAGTAACACATACATGGCAAGCAATGCACAGCAATGGCCACACGCAATAGTTACCCAGGTGACTGGATGGTGAATACAATACCCACCTGTGTGGGCCAATCCAGACACTACATCCCTGAGCCACACTGCAGACCATTGTCATGTGGCCTGATGCCAAGGTATACCCATCACCTAGCCTTGTATAGCTGACTGGCACAGTCGACCACTACACACCCATGAAACAATGCACCCATGCATGTTAGTACTGGCACACTGTGTCTGTGTGTGTGTGTGGTGTATGATGCCTATGGCCACATTCACACTAACTGCAACCCCCATTGGCATACTGAAGCATGCTGTCTGATGTTAGACACCTCCACATACTCTTTGCCTATATAACCTCCAGATAACCCCTGTGGTGCATGTAATACCTGCAGAGGACTGTATTGTTGTACTCTAACTAGTGAGGAGTTGTATTCCTGACCCTGCCAAGTGTGTCAATGTGAGTGGGTCCCTGAGAGAGTGTGGCTGTGTTGACACTGACACCTGCTCATGCATACAGGCATGTGTACTACACCTACCGTATAGCTACCATATCACTGCTGCAGATGTCACTCACCACCACATATATGTTTGGAGGGCTCCTCAGCATGTAACCTATGTGGCAGATCCAATAACTGCATAGACATGTGATAGCAATACATAGTCAGGGATTTGATACCCTGAACTAGTAAGTGTGTGACACAAACATGCTTAAGTTTAACTCTCCCTCCCCTCCCTGACTTATCTTTACCTCTGTCTGCCTCTTTCACTTCTCTGGTGGATGTGGAGACTTACACCTGCTTTGCTTAGGCAGCAGCATGTGTAGTGTAAGTGATGCTCATGATCAACTGATGGCCTCTGCATGAATTGCAGCCCTCCTCTAGCTGATTGAATGTGGAACAGCTGTGGTAACATTCCCATAGCCAATTGCTTGGAAACACTCCAATATCTAGGAACATTATGTTGGTGTTGGGCCTTTTCATTCACTGTGAGCAGGAACTCGATCTGTTGTTTGGCAAACAGCATCACAGATGGATTGGGGATTTACCTCTAACAACATACACTGTGGAAACAGGCCAACACAGGGGGGAAGTGCCTGAAATGACTACAGAATGTAAGTGCTGCTATACTTCATTTAGAGTAATGTTGGTTTAACAGGGTGTATGTGTGCCATTGCTGTCCTACATGTTTTAATACCTGTCATGTCAGTACTATGTTTATGAGGAAACCCCCATCTGTAGGGTCATCTGCAGACTGGGCAGTGTGTGGTTCCTTTTGTTTCTTGTGTTACCCACAGAGCACCTATCTATGAACTGCAGAAGCATAGTGTGAGGATTGCAGTCAGTACATGTTGACAGCCATGAGAGTTACTGACTTCATATCCCTCATAGGACATATGTTGCAACAAACCCTGTTGCAACAGTAAATGTATGAGGTTATCACAGCAACATGCCAATATCGGCCCTGTGTGTGTGCCTCTAGCCACAACTCTGTCAACCTTTGTACATATGTCATGCAGTAAGAGGTGCATATGTTCTGTACACCATATTTATTGACATCATATCTGATAACAAGCCAGTGAGATATCAGACTGCTACACGTGTTATGTATAGTAGGGGTTATATCTGAGGACATAACCTGGGCATTCTGTGATTGTGTGTACAGTACTGAGGTCTGTGTACTTATGGTGATTGTCAACAGTGTGTGTATAGTGAATATGTACCTTGGCCTGTGTACAGACTGTGGTAGATGTCATTGTTCTTGGTCCTGTTCTATCTGATGTTACATACTGCTCCACTGTATGTTACCCTATCAGCTTACATGTTTGTAGGGCCAAAAATACACATGTCCCATACCACAGACAGGCATTGGACCACACTGTTTAGCAGCCCAGTATATGTAGGGTTAGTGTGTGAGTGGCACATATGAGGATGGTTTGATCAGGTAGTCCTTATACTGTAATATTACGCTAGCTTGCCATATGTGGCTGTGGCTAGGTTCACATTGGTTGTGCTTATGCACTGTCACACAGGTGTCGGTTACTCTGTGCTGTGACATGTCTGTAGGGCCAGCTATATATGCAGGTACATGTGTATTTCCCCATAGGAAATGTAGGCCAGTGTTGTGGCAGTCTGCCTGTAGCCTGCACAGTGCTTTGTTACATGCCTAGCAGCTTAGTGTACTTACCCAGTGAGATGTTATGTCCAGCTACATGCCAGATGTACTACTGCTGGGTCACCATAACAGTTATGTATGTCAGACAAAGCAGTGGGATGCTGCACTGATGTATGTCACTAACTAGTGGGTAGTATGTGGTCATGGCACCTCTGTATCAGCGGTTATTATGTGTCAGGACAGAAGGGGTGTGAGAATGCATAACAAATGGGTCAAATATATACCAGCATTTACATGATATACCCATCTACATGGCTGTTAACATCCACATTGTCAGGCTTGGTTCACATGTCTTGCACTAAGGGGCTCTGTGTATACCTCTGGACTGACCAGAGTGTGTCAGACTGTCCACATATATTGGCCATATCTCTGCTGTAGTCCACAGGATTATTACTGTGCTAGCAGCGGTACTGTACTATGATGTCCTTAGGATGTCTGTCAGTAGCCAGTGGTGCACATGTTAAAAGCAGATGTGACCTCCCACACACAACATGTCTGTGAAGACAATCTCTATTACAGTAGCAATAGTCTACAAATGTACCTGCAATACATACCTGACATCCCCTTGCACTAAGCTGTTGGGATTATTGGGGTCGAGGTAAGGCTCCACTCCATGTTCAGGACATATGGTGAACATATATGTATATATAGTTATCCATATATCTATATATATAGCTATATATATATATATATATATATATATATATATATATATATATATATATATATATATATATATATATACACACACATAGACATATTGACATACATAGATGGATATGTATATGTACATATATATATATATATACATACATACATACATATAAACACTCAGATATATACATATACAGAGCAATAAATGGCTACACATATACAGATAGAGATATATATGCACAAATACGTACGGATATCTACATATATTGACAGTAATAGGTATATCAGCATAGATATGTATGCACATATAGTTATAGATATCTACATATATATCCACATAAATAGGCATATTATATATATGTATATATATATATATATATATATATATATATATATATATATATATATATATATATATATATATATATATATATATATATATATATATATATATATATATATATATGTACATACGAAGAGATGTACACATGACCATATATATATGTTGCACTATACAGATGTGTATACAGACATATGTATGAATATACATGTGTATGTACATGTACACATATATCTACCTATTACATGTATATATCCATATACCTGTCATGTGTAAACCTCATGGTTGTGTATACCCTCCCAGATGTATCGCACCGTATGCATCTGCTATGTGTACATTATGATAAAACAACATATGTGATGCAACAGTCATATTAATAACAAGTACTACACAATTGTGAAAGCAAAGGCAATTGTTCAATACTAATCAATATGTGTATTGACAGATGTATTGGTAAAACAACAGCTATCTTCAGAGTGGTCATTGTGTAGTAATGCCATGTACAATACATGCGCCTATGTGCTGTCATTACAGTAGCAAGTGGTGTGAGTGTCATGTGTGGGACACAGATATATATGAGGCCTGTACAGCATTGTTATCCATGTGACTGTGTTACACACAGGGGTAAAAGCCCAGGGTACATGCTCTCACACTGGCATGTAGTGTACCATGGCAGCAGAGTGCAAAATGTAGTACTGACAACAGGCACACCTGCAGGCATAGCTGGACTCTTAGGCCTCCCTGTTGTATCCCTGGTGTGTTGAGTTGTGTCACAGTATATAACCCCTGCACCACATGCCATAGGTACCTCCACTACACTACCACAGTCAGCAGAACATGCTTGGGTACAGGTCTCCATCACAGATACTAACCATGTGTTGTAATGCATGTTGCATACATGTCAACTTGATCACCTCAGTGGCCCTGTGCAAGAGGCACCTGGAGGATTGGCTGATGCATGTCTTTCTCCCCATGAGGATCACCATGGTAGTGTCTGTCGCTAGCTTGCCTGCTGCCACTTGGCAGGTGGCAAGATACCATTGTACACAACTCCTACACAACCCATTTCTCCTTGGAGAATAGCTAGGTACACAGCTATGACCATCTGCAGTAATGCACTGACACGTGTACGTGTGCATGACTGAGTATAGCAGTGTCTGTGTGTTAGCACACCTGTATGCGGGAATTTCATGAGGGCTTTCACAACCACAGCAACACCCATTGCCATAGTCAGTTGTGGCTGGTACTGTATGGGGCATTACATGTACTCTGTTAAACTCCTTTCCATACTGGCTACCCAAGCCTTGCAGTACCAGCACAACAGTGTTGTAGAAATGGGTTGATAGCATGGGATACCCATTGCGTTCTGGCAAGTGTATGTATGTGTGCATGTCCGTATATTTGTAGGGTACAGCATTCCGAGGCCACATATTCCTATTACAATACCCATTGCCACACAGTAGTATAGGTAGTGTTGTCACTGCCCATACATGAGGCATGACAATGCAACACCCTACTATGCATGTGGCATGTGCATTAGATGCATATCCCTGTAGTACCACTGTTGGGGTATACTATGTGTTGTATCGCAGTTGTGGCCAATGTGTGATGGTGGGTATGGCAGAGTGTCATCATGGGTTTCAGGGAGTACAGTGTCCACTGGGAGTTGTGGGTGCTGTGTACACTGTCATTACACCAAGGTACACCTGGTATATGTCCCATTCACCACGTTATGGTTACCACAGTCACCATCAACCATACAGGTAACTGATACCACAATCCAGGCCAGTTATGCATGTGTCGTGTGCAGCCTGTTATGTGTCTGTTACTGTATATGAAGGCATGTCACACTATGTATTGTCCATATACAACCATTACATTCCCCATTAGCATACTATACATGTCTGGGGATGTTCTGCATGTAACATGTAACCTGGGACACACCTAACCCTAAATGCTGAGTGGTGTCTGGAATGTGAGCCACACACCTCAGTATCACTACATACCTAGGTAGGGGTCTAGTCCCAGTGTTGCCAAGTAACAGTGTGCATATATGTGGATGGGTCAAATATCAAGCTGCAGGGTATACACACCTCAATGTGTCACCTGTCCATGTGGCACAGGCAATAACTGTTATACTAACCTGTGACATGTGTTCAACTGTACCCCAGATATGTCACAGCCATTGTGTCACCACAGTGCCATACCCCATTGTGGAATATGACTGCAGACCATCCTCATGCTGACACATGTACACCTACAACACAAATGGATAATATTATAAAGACCACAATCAACCAGTGTTACTAACAGCTATAATGCATCATTGCTGGACAGCTACTCTACCTGACATATATGCATTACACTTTACTCCTTACAACATGTTACACTGCAGTACTGTGGTACACTGTATTACAGTCACCATGTGCATCAGAACCATATTAGCCTGTCCCTACATTGATGGTATGGATGCCAGGGATGTGGAACAGGTATCATCATATGTACAGGGTGTGTTGTTGGTTTGCCAGAGGCCAAGGGTGGGCCATATATTTGACACCATGTGTGTGGGTGAGAGGTGCACTGAGGTGAGCTGGGCATGGTGATGTGGTGTGTGTAGGTATGGGGTTGGCCTAGGTGTGTTTGTATAGTGTGTGGGTATGCATGCACATAGTTCGGCCATGTGGCTGCCCTACATGGGTGTTTATGGACAGCTGCAGACCAAACCAGCCATGGACATGTGGACTATGCCTGCCAGGGATTCTATGGGCATGCGAGGTACAGGGCTCAATGTGCTACTTTCACCTGCCGATGACATATGTCCGCTGGTACCAGGTCCTTCCTGGGACTTTCCAGGATCACGTGGCCTGCTGTGGTGTTGTGTGGACAACACCCCCCACACTGCACAGGCTGGTACTGCCACTACAGGAGCCCATTGGTGTCCTAGCACATCCAACGTTGACTGCCAGCTGTTGGGTGTTGCTGGCCTATGTGCACACAGCTGTCGCAGCACCCCCACCACACGTTCAAGCATGGACATACCATGGTCGATGAGGGCCATCATCTCACCTGACCAAATATCCATGAGCTCGGTATAAACACGGATGGCACCAGACAGTTCACGGATGTTGTCCCTTACACATGTGAGAGCAGCCCTCTGCAACCACAGGCCCTCTCTGGTGTAACATTCCATATGTGCCTGCACCACCATAACAGCCTGAACAAGCACCTGCTGGTACCAGATATGTCGCCTCTGCCAGGAGCATGATGTCCAGCAGCCCTACCATGAGCACCCTGGAACATCTGCCTATGTGTGCCCTGCCGGACATCTGGCTATGCCTGCTGTGACCAGACACAGTAGTCATGGCTACCACACTTTCCTGTGCACTGCCCCCAAATGCCTGCTGTCCCTCGATTATGGCCACTGGTGATGGGGTATGTATAGGCACTGAAACTGTGTGTGGGGTCGGGGAGGCTAAAAGGGGGATGTCAAATGATGGAGCAGTGTCAGCCCATGACAACCCTACTTGTGCCTCAACAGTACTATCATCATCTTTGGTGTCTGCATGGACACCAACATCAGACTGCATGCACAACGGACCCTGACCCACCTTGCCACCTGAGGGGGGAAAACAATAAAAACACTTTAAAACCTGTACAGCATTGCCTAACAGTACACGCATGTGCACACATACACAACACACACACACACACACACACACACACACACACACACACACACACACACACACACACACACACACACACACACACACGCACACACACATAGCACCATAATACCTACCTGTCCATGACTTTACAGACGGTCCCACATATATGCCCATGTGTACCCCATCCTGCATCACACTTGGTAACATATACACATATCAGTTCTCTAAATGCCTACACAAGTGATCACAACATAAGACCTGTTACTACATTACCTGCCTGACCTGTGTGTAGTGGTTTTAGATGGCCTCACTGCTGTTATTCAGTCTTCACCCTGTGTATGTCCGAACATCATGAGTATGGCCCCTATATGTGTGGGCTACTATGTTCAATCCATAATATCATGCACTGGTGTGCCATGTGTATGAAATGCTCAGTACATGCCAGATATGCTGCTCAATCAGCCTATCATGTGACAACTGTAATATATGGATACACTCCCTTTTGTTGACTAGTACTTCCCCAATACATCTGTAGTGCTGCATATGTGGGTTGTAGGTGACCTCTCTGCTGACTGTGATATTAAGGGTGTACCTGGTGACTACCTTCCCTCTCAATGCCTGTTCCATGCTACAGGCCATATTATACTATCAGCTGAAATGTGATTACACACGACACCCCCCTCCTTCAGCCTTGCCATTGTCCTACAGGTATGTACACTGGTGTTGCACTGTATATGGATGTTGTTCCATACATGCCCCTACTGTAGGCCATGTCTCCTACCATTATGTTACTCCCTGTGGTCATTGAAACTGACTGTGTGCAGATACAGCCATTCTTAGCATCCTTAGGATGCCTGCTGCAGTGCACTGGTGTGTCATGCTGACACCCCCCTCCTGCAGCCTTTTTGCCTATGCATGACAAGTAAGCCTTACACATGTGTGTCACTTTGCAGTGTCCCATACACTGAACACCACATGTTAAAGCCTAGTTCCAGCTGATAATGTGGACCACTGTAATGCCTTATGCCATAGTGTATCTCTGCAGCAGTTGCCATTGTCCTACAGATATATACACTGGTGTTGCACTGTATAGGGCTGTTGTTCCATACATGTCCCTACTGTAGGCCATGTATCCCACCATTATGTTACTCCCTCTGGACACATTTCGCAATGACAGGATGTTAGTTATCATGCAGGTGTCTGACATACCCTTCCAATACCCCATCATGGTCACCCCTGTGATGCCGTGCATTTCACAACAACAATATGTGCACATGTACAGCATGCATTCTGGGTAGGCGTGTTTGATGTGTGCATGGAATATACTATTGCCATTACATGCCTGGTGTATTGGCAAGCATCTACATAAACCATACTCACCAGCTACAGGCTGCTGCCTTGGTGGTATCCCAGAGAGACCTACATAAGAGGGTGAGAGATGCAAAGTCAGTGGCCACACCTGTGACATTGCTACAGGGTGGGTGCAGTATTACAATACATCAACAGTACATTTCCACAATACTACCACATATGGACATCTGTTTATCACTACTATGCAGCAACAAACTATATCTATGACATGTCAGATATGCATGATCTACCTGTACCGATGCTGATGTATATGCAACAGAGTGAATGTGCCCTGTGGCCTTATCTGCATGCTCCTCGGCCGGTGTGTGGGTGGCACACACCTCCACAAAGGTGTCCGGTGGTTGTTGGCTGGCCAGATGGGCAGGTGCCATGGGGCTGGCCAGGAACTCCTCCACACGTGTAAGGGAGGATGGATGGCATAGCCCCCCCTGTGGCGAGGTGATCCCCCTGGACTGCAGCAGCATGCCGATGGAGATTGCGAAGCAGGTCAGAACAATGATGCCAGACCTGCTCATAGCTGCGGTTGTGCAGTCCAACATCATTGAACCTGTAGACAAGGTCATTCCACAGGGCAGTCCACTCCTGCTGATCATGGGTGGCCTGGCCAAACAAGACTGCATAGTGCTGTATTCATACATTCAGCAGGATTTCATTCTCAGCTGCTGTGTAGGCTGGCAGCCTTCCATGAGACATTGT
>NC_056727.1:194103118-194208118 GCF_019279795.1 Protopterus annectens
TATATATATATATATATATATATATATATATATATATACATATATATGAGATCCGGGCACATGCTTGACTAGCATATGTCCGAATCACAAAACATCGAACACACATACATGAAAGCGCTTAACATTGACAAGTGCTTCCGTGTATGTGTGCCTGTTTCGTAGATTGGACTACAGTACGGGTAAGGGAATATTCCCTTTTCCCCACTGTTGTGCGATCTTGGAGTGAGAATAATAAAGTAGGGGGGTGCAGGGGTGCAGGGGGGTGAAGCCCCCCTGCAGAAATGTAGATTTTGTTTTTGAGCTACACATACAAGGAAACACTTTTCGATGTTAAGCACTTTTGTGTATGTGTGTTCGATGTTTTGTATTTCAGACATATGCTAGTTGAGCATATGTCCCAGACCCATATATCTATATATATATATATATATATATATATATATATATATATATCAAACAAACCAGCCCAGATAACCAGTACGAGTAGTATAACAAAACAGTGCCCCAACTGCCGTCTACTGCTGATTAATAAAGCAAAAAACAGTCAATTCCAAACGTGGCAGTCCAATGTAACCAGCAACGATAGAAGGACACCAAATATATAAACACTAAAATTCTTTAATAGTAAGGACGGATAAAGCCGCTTCTTCAGACGTATAACAAATAACAGACATAAGTATCCCTTTTAAATACAAAATACAAAATACATCACTTCCTAGTTACACGTCACATCCACTTAAAGATACAGTGACCATTCCACATGAACCTAATAAATAAAATACGTTGCAAAGCATTGAAAGCATCATGCAATGAATAAAATATGCCTAAAAATAGTGAATCAAAATTCTGCATCATCCAACACTGAACAGACACCTTTTATTCTACCATTAGGTAATAATACATCAGTTGTGGAACAGGCTATTGGTAGGAACTGGAATGTTCTAACCATAAACGAACAGACTAAGAAACTTGTAGGCAATCATCCAAAGTATACATATAAGAACTTGAGGAATTTAAAGCAACAACTCTGTTTTCCGAACTTGTGTGCAGGTGGATTTGCCAATCTACCAGCTTGGCATATGGGGACTAAGCAATGTGGCAAATGTGCCCAATGTGCTTTTGTAGACACCTCCAGGTTCTTCAAGAATCCGAATGATGGTAGGCTATGGGAGCTGAGAAACAGGTCTGACTGTAACACCAGAAACGTTGTTTACGTTGCCCATTGTCAGACCTGTTTCAGCTTCTATGTCGGAAAGACGAACAGATCGTTAAGGGAACGGATTAGGGACCATCTATATGGATTCTCCAGGGGTGAGACACATAGCGCCATAGCGAAGCATATGATTTTGATGGGCCAGCACCATTCCTTTCTGTTCCAAGTTTTGCATGTAGAGCAAATGGGAGTGAGAGGAGGGGATATTGTCAATACCACTGAGGAAGCTGAAACTAGGTGGATACTTCGTCTAGCTGCACATAGGGGAATTGGTCTTAATGATAATGTCCCCATAAGACCGATCCTGAAAGCTAGACCCTTGAGATAATTTATACTATCTAGATTAGTTTAGTTTAAGATATCTATTTTATGATAGACTGTGTCATTAGTTGGCAGTAAGTATTTGTTTTATTACAGAATTTTATTTGATACACTATTTTTAGGCATATTTTATTCATTGCATGATGCTTTCAATGCTTTGCAACGTATTTTATTTATTAGGTTCATGTGGAATGGTCACTGTATCTTTAAGTGGATGTGACGTGTAACTAGGAAGTGATGTATTTTGTATTTAAAAGGGATACTTATGTCTGTTATTTGTTATACGTCTGAAGAAGCGGCTTTATCCATGGTAGCCGCCTACGTCCTTACTATTAAAGTATTTCAGTGTTTATATATTTGGTGTCCTTCTATCGTTGCTGGTTACCTTGGACTGCCACGTTTGGAATTGACTATTTATGCTTTATTAATCAGCAGTAGAGGGGAAGTGAATCCTACGTGTCTATACGGCAGTTGGGGCACTGTTTTGTTATACTACTCGTACTGGTTATCTGGGCTGGTTTGTTTGATCTCACATTTCAGCTGCCGTATGGAGGATATATCTAACAACGAGCCACGGGCTTTGAATAGTGGTGAATCGGAGCGACAAGCAGGATGCATTGGTTGTTTATTGGACCTTCTGACGAGCAGAGAGAATCCGCTACTATGCATGGGCGACATGGCCCCTATGCGAGAAGACCCAGAGGTTGAAAACAACATCAAAGTAAGACTTTTAAAAAGAGAAATTGAAAATGACCTTTTTAGATATAAAAGACTGTTATGTCAGCGACAACATTTGGAGGCAAGCCTATATTTTAAAGTTATACCTAGGGGCCTCCGCATCCTCAATATGCCCACCTACGGGAACACTTATCCCGAACTTTTAGCTCAGTGGCAAGCTATCAACTTGCAGGCAAGCAAGGCACATATGCAGTTGATTATTGACTTTTTTAAACCGAAAGAAAAAGAGTTAATGGCCAAGATAGAACGAGATCAGGACTCTCTTATTAAAACAATAGGAACGGATCTAACTGAATTGTACATGCAAGACATATCAGAACGTGTTAATCGTTTCACGAATACCCTTATGAATCAGAAGAGGAAAAAGTTATATCGTGATAAACAAGACTTTGACAAAAATAATGTCTTCATGTGGCCTAGGACAGTCAATGATAACATATCACATGGTACTGCTGACTCCATGCATAAGTCAAACAGAGGGGAACAGGTGAAGTTGAGCAATGCAAGGAATGTAGTGAATTTGGATGGACATACTAACAATCTTGACACCTCTACACCATGTGAACCACGACATGTAGAGGTCAATAAGGATGGCAGTGATGTCATCATTCCTGATGCTCGCACCAACGTCAAAGATTTGGTGAGCACCCCAAAGGCCATTACATCGGTATATTTTACACCAGCCGAGACACTGGGTGCTCCAACAACAGGAATAGCCACAGCGACTGGAAGAACTGAGACTGCAGTACGCAGGAAGATTCAGTTAGACAGACTGCATGTTGGGGAAGCACAGGATTTTCCAGTCATCCCATTCCCGATACGAACGGGAAGAAAGAGGTCCCTAGAAATCGATTCAAACAGGGATTTCAGGAGAAACCAGGGGCAGATGGATTCTTTTCCTCCACACAAACAGAAGTGGTTACACAATCGTTGATTTGGAATATATCCAAACATGAACTTTCTGAAGCAGAGGAGACATTACTGAATAAAGGTTTGACTTTTATACCTTGCATGAATGTTGATATTAGTGACACCTTGTTGTCAGTTAGGTTATTTGCAAGAAGCGTTAACCTAAAGTTGTTATATAAACAATCAACAGATAATAGAACTTCCATGCTTAAACGTAAGAGTTCTTTTAATCCACATTTACAACCTGACTTGGACATGTTCATCAGGGGCGTAGAGAATGATATCTATTACAGTATGGGTTCATCTCCTGCATTAGGTGTAGGTGACAATTTGTCACCAGCACAGAAGAAAGCCTTGATTGACCTTAGGAATAATATTGACATTATAATACGACCTGCAGACAAGGGTGGTCGAGTAGTGATCTTGGATAGGCAATTCTACATTAATAAAATGCTAGAGTTATTGGACACGACTGCATATCAGCGCATGGAGCTTGAAGAAGTCGATGGATTATTGTCAAGCTTTCATAACATGTTAAGTGAATGCAAATCAATGAATGTGTTGAGCAATGAACTATTTGAATATTTTTGGGTAGATTTTCCCATCATTCCGAGAATTAACGGACTACCCAAAGTACACAAGAACCCAACCTGCCCACCTCTTCGACCCATAGTAGCTGGGTCAGGTTGGTTCACTGAACCGATTTCGGTATTCTTAGATCAAAGACTCAAGTTGATTCTTTCTAATTTTCCCTATGTGTTAAAGGACACAGGACAGTTTCTATGTGATTTATATGATTGTTTAACACACTTAGAGAACAAGGATGATCTGTTACTGGCCACGTTAGACGTGGTATCCTTGTTCACTTGTATACCTAACACAGAAGGATTACAACTTGTTAGATCCTTGATGTTAGGTTTTATTTCTGATTCAGAAGCTGATTTGTTATGCCTCTTATTAGAAACAGTTTTAGATAATAACATCTTCATCTTTATGGACAGATTGTACAAACAAACAACTGGTGTCGCCATGGGCACCAGTTGTGCGAACTCATATGCTAACTTGGTGATGGCAGCCTGGGAGAAGGAGGTCTTGATGAACAATCCACACATCATCTTTTTTAGACGTTTCGTGGATGACCTCTTTCTCCTTTGGCGGGGAGATTCACAATCTTTGACAGGATTTTTGAATGATCTGAACCGACTTGGAGGTTTTTTAACCTTCACAATGGAATTTTCAGCAGATTCCATTAATTATTTGGATACAACCATTTATAGAGTAGGAACTGGTTTTGAATCCACACTTTATAGAAAAACATGCTATAAAGCGTCATTCTTGAGTTATGACAGTATGCATGATCACAGAGTTTTTCGGAATATCATTAAGGGCCAGGCCCTTAGGATTTCCAGGCTATGTTCTGAAGATGAGAGATTCTTTTCAGAACTAGATAATCTTAAATTAGCTTTTCTGCACAGGGGTTACCCTATCAGTGAAATTGATCTGGTGTTTAAACAGGTAGTAGTGTTGAGGACGACTAGAGGAAAACCTTTTTATTCAGAACAAATAGTCCCTATATGTAGGCAATCATCCAACACTGAACAGACACCTTTTATTCTACCATTAGGTAATAATACATCAGTTGTGGAACAGGCTATTGGTAGGAACTGGAATGTTCTAACCATAAACGAACAGACTAAGAAACTTGTAGGCAATCATCCAAAGTATACATATAAGAACTTGAGGAATTTAAAGCAACAACTCTGTTTTCCGAACTTGTGTGCAGGTGGATTTGCCAATCTACCAGCTTGGCATATGGGGACTAAGCAATGTGGCAAATGTGCCCAATGTGCTTTTGTAGACACCTCCAGGTTCTTCAAGAATCCGAATGATGGTAGGCTATGGGAGCTGAGAAACAGGTCTGACTGTAACACCAGAAACGTTGTTTACGTTGCCCATTGTCAGACCTGTTTCAGCTTCTATGTCGGAAAGACGAACAGATCGTTAAGGGAACGGATTAGGGACCATCTATATGGATTCTCCAGGGGTGAGACACATAGCGCCATAGCGAAGCATATGATTTTGATGGGCCAGCACCATTCCTTTCTGTTCCAAGTTTTGCATGTAGAGCAAATGGGAGTGAGAGGAGGGGATATTGTCAATACCACTGAGGAAGCTGAAACTAGGTGGATACTTCGTCTAGCTGCACACAGGGGAATTGGTCTTAATGATAATGTCCCCATAAGACCGATCCTGAAAGCTAGACCCTTGAGATAATTTATACTATCTAGATTAGTTTAATTTAAGATATCTATTCTATGATATACTATGTCATTAGTTGGTAATAGTTATTTGTTTTATTACAGAATTCTATTTGATACACTGTTTTTAGGTATATTTTATTCATTGCATGATGCTTTCAATGCTTTGCAATGTATTTTATTTATTAGGTTCATGTGGAATGGTCACTGTATCTTTAAGTGGATGTGACGTGTAACTAGGAAGTGATGTATTTTGTATTTAAAAAGGATACTTATGTTTGTTATTTGTTATACGTCTGAAGAAGCGGCTTTATCCGCGAAAGCGCTTACGTCCTTACTATTAAAGTATTTCAGTGTTTATATATTTGGTGTCCTTCTATCGTTGCTGGTTACCTTGGACTGCCACGTTTGGAATTGACTATTTATGCTTTATTAATCAGCAGTAGAGGGGAAGTGAATCCTACGTGTCTATACGGCAGTTGGGGCACTGTTTTGTTATATATATATGTATATATATATATATATATATATATATATATATATACATATATATATATAAGGCTGGAGAAGTTGTTTGACCGCAACTGAGCTACAAAATATAAGTATTTTTTGATTATTTTAACAGATTACTGTTTTTATAATTTAATATATATAAAGCACTTTGTCTATTCAGAATCTTCAGAAATCTTTTTCTGTTTAAAACTGTCATAGCTTGTTGTCTTAGGCTATTGTATAAACTGAAACATTTACGCTGTGTAATTATCTCTTGGCTAGTGGGGCTGGTTCTTTTGTGTTCTTGTAAAAAAAGTTGTTGTTCTGGTCTTTGGTGCAGGCTGGAGAAGTTGTTTGACCGCAACTGAGCTACAAAATATAAGTATTTTTGATTATTTTAACAGATTACTGTTTTTATAATTTAATATATATAAAGCACTTTGTCTATTCAGAATCTTCAGAAATCTTTTCTGTTTAAAACTGTCATAGCTTGTTGTCTTAGGCTATTGTATAAACTGAAACATTTACTCTGTGTAATTATCTCTTGGCTAGTGGGGCTGGTTCTTTTGTGTTCTTGTAAAAAAAAGTTGTTGTTCTGGTCTTTGGTGCAGGCTGGAGAAGTTGTTTGACCGCAACTGAGCTACAAAATATAAGTATTTTTTGATTATTTTAACAGATTACTGTTTTTATAATTTAATATATATAAAGCACTTTGTCTATTCAGAATCTTCAGAAATCTTTTTCTGTTTAAAAACTGTCATAGCTTGTTGTCTTAGGCTATTTTGTCCCACCCTCCCTCCCTGTTGGTGTTATACTTGGTGGCTTTGCAGTTGCCCGCCCCTACTGTGACACACCTCCCAGTCTAGTGTCATTAGCTCATTCTTCTTAATACAGAGAGAACATTTGATAAGGCCTTCTGTTCCTCCTTTTTACCTTTTCAAAAAGTAAAACAAAACTTTTTTTTTCTTCTTCGCCTGAACCTTTTTGTGTTCTGACTGTCCTTCTCAAACATATTGGAATTATACAGTATATTTCAGAGCATTTGTTATAACTGTATTTGCTATAACCGATTTAAGTATTTTTTTCTGGCTTTTTGAATATTTACTGCTTAGCGACTGCATCTTAGCCTGTTTATACAGCTCTGCATTCTATTTAAACTGTTTTTGTGTTGATTAACTGTTTTGCACTCTTAAAAAGTTATTTGTTGCTTAATTTTACCTGTAGGCTAACACACTCAAGTGTGCTAGCCACTTAAAAGCATTTATAGCATTTACTGTCTGTTTTTTCCTTGTCTCTGTAAAAAAAAAAAAAAAAAAAAAAAAAAATCTCTTGTTTTCCCACCTTACTGAACTAGAGTAGTCCAGTTTCAGAGTTGCTGATCCCTGGGCTTTGTTTTAGTTCCTGTTACTGATCCATTGCCTTATTAGGAAGGAGGGAAGTTTCTTTGCTTACCAGTGGGAGTGGGAAGCACTGAGCAGCCTTTTGTCCGAATTGGTGAAGTTTCAGCCAGAAACTAGTAGTCTATTGGTCGTTTTGGGCCAATTCTAGCTCCTTTCAGCCCCTGCTATAAAACACGCTAAACACGTGTTTTCCAGCTTGTACCAACTCTGCACAGATCCTCGTGGTGGCCTGCAGAGTGATCCAAGCAGCAGAGAGCTAAAAGAGTGACTTTCTACCAGATATAAGTATTTTTGTGGCTTTCCCACTGTTATTAAGCTAGCGACTGCATTTCGCCTGTTTTACTGCTACTTTAAGTGATTTCTGCATTTTACACTGTTTATTGCACTTTATGTTACTAATTGTTGCAAATTGTTTCTGTAGGCTACACACTAAAGTGCGCTAGCCGATTTACAGCATTTATAGCATTTACTGTCTGTTTTTTTCCTTATCTCTGTAATAAAACAAAAAAATCTCTTGTTTTCCCACTTTACTGAACTAGAGTAGTCCAGTTTCAGAGTTGCTGATCCCTGGGCTTTGTTTTTAGTTCCTGTTACTGATCCATTGCCTTATTAGGAAGGAGGGAAGTTTCTTTGCTTACCAGTGGGAGTGGGAAGCACTGAGCGGCCTTTTGTCCGATTTGGTGAAGTTTCAGCCAGAAACTAGTAGTCCATTGGTCGTTTTGGGCCAATTCCTAGCTCCCTTCAGCCCCTGCTATAAAACACGCTAAACTGTACTGCTGATCTAACCAGCATATCCTATAACTGAAAAGTTCATCTCTACTTGATTCCCAAGTAGACTATTCTCTATCTGTAAAGCCTAGCACTTATTCCTACAGTACTTGCACCTTGATAAAGCACTCTTATTATAGATAGTACCCCACCAGCCCAAAACCCACTTCCCCCGGAGTCCTTTGAAAGTTCTTTATCTACTACTTCTAGTATGTCGAGGGATCAGTTGCTAGTGTCCTCTCCAGCTCAACTGGTGAACCTGGGAATATTGAGGCAATGTTACAATTGCCTCATGTACACAGACAATCCTCTCCTTCTCCCACAAAACACAAATACATGCGAGATGCAACTATACGGCCAAACTGGAGGCTGAGCTCTCTCAACATAGGACTGGCAAGACCAGACAGGAGGAGAAGGCAACCACACACAATACATACCCAGTCACACATGGTACCATCACAACTTCAAATCATACACATACTCACACAAAGACATACTCGGAGGCTCTGGTCAAAAATTTACCAAAACAGCAGAGGCCACCAAAGCAGACACCCAAACAACTACCACCTCACGACCCAACACATGCAACACATAGACCACACAGTCAGAGTGTCAAACAGTCACAGCCCTTAAGGCCAAACAAAATGCCAGACACACTTGTCATTGGTGATTCCATAGTCAGACACACTGACGTCCCGCTCACCAGACTGAGTAAGGAGAAGGTCACAGTAAGCTGCCTGTCGGGCACTAGAATCCGCCACATAACGCAAGCACTCAGGTCTCTCAACAGCAGGTACAAGTACGACTCAGTCATTGTCCACACTGGTGTCAACGACCTGAGACGACCTCCTTGGACTACATGAAAAGGGACGTCGAGGAGCTCTCTGATTATGTAGCCCAGGCAGGTATGACCCTGACCTTGAGCAGTATCCTACCTTCACCTAGAATGATGCCACAATACAGTGATAAGATGATCAGCTTTAATAATTGGCTTAAATTCTGGTGTCATTCAAAGGGGATCCAATGTCTGTCTGCCTGGGATGACATGCTGGACAAGCCACGCTGCTTCGCAAGGGACGGCTTGCACCTGTCACCCCTGGGCTTCCGGATATTGGCAAAGGCTCTTGCCACCCCCATAGTGCCTTTTTTAGGCAAGGCTCAAATTCTAAACTTACCACCCTAGAACACCAAAAAGGAAAAAAACTAAGGGTAATGCTGCTCAATGCCAGAAGTCTCAATCTCAAGATGCACGCACTCGAGGCCCTTCTCAATATGGAGAACATCGATGTCTGTGCTGTGACAGAAACCTGGTTCAAGGCTCCTGAGAGCACCCCAGCACTAACAGGTTTCACCTCATATCATGTTCCGCCCCAAAATCCGGACAACACCAAGAAAGGAGGGGGGGGTGTCCATATTCATAAAGGACACCCACACCTCAAGGTTGGTGGCAACGCACGATGCATCTGAGACCATCCAGGTGCAATTAACCATAGGCAAGACTGCTCTGCAATTTGTAGCATGTTACAGGCCACCCTCTCAAACTCAGGAACCTCACATGGCCTTCCTGAAAACATTGGAGGATAAATGTATCTCCAAACACCATCATACTAGGTGACTTCAACTACCCTAATATAGACTGGGAACACTACTCAAGCCCGAACACTCTAACCCAAAGATTCCTGGAGTTCATAAACTCAAATGCCATGGAACAACTAGTCACCATCCCCACAAGAGGTGAAAACATACTTGATCTCATCATTACGAACATGGGATCAAAATGTTCAACACCGGAAGTATACCCCTCACTGGTGAGATCAGATCATAAACTAATCTCGCTGGAGGTCCTCATCCCGCCCCCACCTGAAACAAAAAAGACCACAGTGAAAAACTTCTCAAAAGCCGATTTCACACTTCTAAAAACTAGTGTGGTCTCCTTTAAGGCCCCTGAGCCAGTGGTAAACATTACTCAAACCGCTGAATCACTTACAAATGCCTTCTACCAGCACCTACAGGACTGCATGGATCAGGCAATCCCAAACAAAACTAAGACTCTCTGTACCAAAGGCAAGCGTCCAGTCTGGTGGACCCCAGCCATAAACAAGCTCTACAACAAAAGGAGGAAGCTACTACAAGATAGAGCAAAATCCTTGAAAGGTAAGACACCTTTGATCATTATAAGTAAAAACTAAGAGCTCTCATAAAATCATCCAAGGCAAATTTTGAGAGAAAAATCGCCAAGGACTCTAAAGACAATCATAAGGCCTTCTTTAGCTATGTTAGAAACCTAGGAGGAAACTCCCAGATATGCTCAGAATTAGTTCAAAATGATGTGAAAATTACTGAACCTACACACATTGCTAACATACTGGCTGACAGGTTCAGTGCAAACTTCTCCCTCCCCAAAAGGAGAGATATCTATTCCAGAGGATTGTAGCCCCCAAACATCTCCAACGCCCAGGTGAGAACTGCCTCACTAAGGCAAAAACACAGCATCCATGGGACCGGATGGTGTCCCCGGCTGTGTGCTTCATGAACTCAACGAGGAATTAAACCCACAGTTAGGACAGCTGTTTAATCTTAGCCTCACCTCAGGATACGCACCCAAGGAGTGGCGCCGGCGACTGTGGTCCCACTTCATAAGGGCGGTGCCTCCACAGACCCTGGAAATTACCGCCCCATTAGCTTGACAAGCCTTATCTGCAAAGCCATGGAGAGGATCATAATGGAACTCATAAATAAAGACATAGGGAACTTGCAGACTTTGGATCCAACCCAGTTTGGCTTTGTCAAAGGCAGATCCTGCCTCTTAAACTTGGTTGACTTTTTCGAGACAGTCACCAAGGCCATTGATGAGGGAAAGGCAGTCCATACAGCCTACCTCGACCTGGCAAAGGCCTTCGACACAATACCCCACTCAGGTATCATCGAAAAACTCATCAGCTTGAATGTAAACCCATACATCACAAGATGGGTTGCAAACTGGCTAAGCGACAGAACCCACAGGGTCAGAGTTGCTGGAGCCATGTCAGACTCAAAGCCTGTCACAAGTGGTGTCCCACAGGGCTCAGTCCTGGGTCCACTCTTGTTCGGCATCTACTTTTCTGAAGTACAAGCAAACACAGGAGGGTTATGGCTGACAAAGTTTGCAGATGACTGCAAACTGGGCCATAGTCGAAACACATCTGACACAGATATCCTCCAGAAGGGCCTCACAGAAACGGATAACTGGTGCCAGAGCCATGGCCTGAAGTTAAACGCCAAAAATGCATAGTCATACCCTTCGGGAAAAACAAGGTTACCCCTAGCTACCATATAGGTGACAATCCACTGAGCACAGAAAAGTCATCAGGGATCTGGGGACCCAAGTTGACAGTAGTCTTCGTTTGACACTCATGTTGCTAAAGTAGTTAGGAAAACCTTCTATATCGCCCACCTGATCATGAAGGGATTCACATCTAGATCAAGGGAGGTCATCGTCCCCTGTACTCATCACTCATTAGACCTATGATTGAGTACAATGCCCGCTCAGAATGTATCTGACCAGACACCTGATGCAGCTTGAAAGGCCCCAAAAGTTCCTCACCAAAAGGATAAAGGGTCTCAAAAATATGTCTTATGCTGCCCGACTGAAAGAACTCCAGCTTTATTCAGTCTCATACCGCTTGCTCAGAGGTGACCTGTGCCTGACATATAAGGCCATGTCAAACCCAGATTTGATGAATATGCTTCACCTCAAAAATCTAGATCCCGCAGAACCACAAGGGCGGAGACTTAAACCTTGACACGGTTATAAATAGAACGTGCTGGAGGGACAGATTCATCACCCAGAGACTCCCTATGCTGTGGAACAAAATCCCGGTACATGTGAGGCAGAGCACCTCGCTGGCCTTGTTCAAGAGGAATCTTGACCAATGGATGGGAGATCGCAGATATACCCCAGGGATTACTTCAGTGTCACTGCTTGACAGAGGCACAGAAAAATGATAGGCATAGTTTTTATTCAAACTAAAGGGGTGGCGAAAGCCACATAACTATGGGCTAGGCTTATAAATGCCCTTGGGCAGATAGCCTAGTATGAACCTATGAACCTATGAACCTATATATAAATATATATATATATATATGTATGTACATCTTAGAAGTTTACTGATGGCATAGGCATTTTTTTTTTGTCAGGGCATTTTTCTTTCTCAGATGCACACCCTTATCACAAGTGTTAATGTTACAACTGTTTCTCTTTACACTATTCTATTATTTCAGTGAAATGTAAATGTCCTTTGTTGTCAATGACACATTGATCAAACATTGCTTTGTGTGTGACTGTGATTTGCTATAACCACAAAAGTTCTTTGTATATTTGAATACCTTAATTTTTTTTTCTCCAGTGGGTAATATTGAAAAAACTACTTATGTGCTATATCTAAGGAGGAGTTTTATTTATGTGTAGTATCCTTTTTTGTGTTTTATGTCACCTAGAACTATGGCAGCCTATGGTCCCAATCTGCACAAACCACCCTACAGTGATTCTGAGAATTATATAATTATCCAAGCATTTAGCCAACATTGTGCCTTTCTGCTTGAAAGAAGATGTGGGGATATGTCTGGAAGAATGCAAATTTGGCAGCAGATAGTGAATGATGTAAATGCTGTTGGGAGATGCAGCAGGCCATATGATCAGGTGTGTCATAGGGCCACTGACATGATTTCTTCAACCCAGAGGAGAACAGCTGCAGGCAGTGTCCTGCGGACAAATGGCTATGGGGGAGCTTTGACAGGCCCACCCCTGACACCAAATGAAGAGTTCCTGTCCACTATCAGGCATCCAGAGAGCTCAGAGGAAAGTGCACAACAGCATGTGACTGATGTTGATGCAGGTATTTCAGAGAGGACAAGTATTTTCCAGGAAGAGCCTCCAGGTAGGCTTACCTTTTTCTGTTAAATATTTCTTGTGTAGTAAAATATTGACAGCAATACTTAAGGTTGTTTAACAATATTTTTAGGTAGGATTAGTTATAGATTAATACAGTTAACAACACATTCTGGTTCATTACACATGGGCTTGAGGTGGACTTGTCATCCAAGTTTCTGTTAAATATAGTATTAATGGACATATAAAGGCTCAACATTTTTTCACCCTGTGTTACTGATATTGTGATGATGGTGTCCTTAAATTATGCATAACTTCTTCCAGGACAATTCTTCTTAGCAAGTGTGGAATCATCTGGACATACTAAGGCAAACATTTTTATTTCAGTACTGATGAGCAGTTCATAGAAATATTTATTTTTATCCCTATGTGTGATGTGGGTGTCAGGACTGTGTGTGTGTGTGCACTGCTGTACTGTCTGTGGTAGTGGCAGCAGTGTTAGTTTGTTAGCATATATTGAACTGTAGTAGTGTAGCTATTAATTAATTTCTTTCCTGTGTTTGTTGCATATTATCACAGGTGATCCTGACACTGGCAGTGTAGGATACTTACCACCTGATGTTAAAGTGTCAGCAGACTCTGATGATGATGGTGGGTAAACAGGCACAGTCAGGTGGGGGTGCAGAGATTGACTCTGACACTGAGGTTGATATTCAGCCATCCCCTGTAATTCCATAAGACACAGCCAGTAAGACAATGCAAGCCCATTCCAGTGAGTCCTCAGATATTGGACAGTTGGAGGGTGAGAAACTCGATCAGGGTAGTGTCGTTACTGCAGCTTCAGTACCTGTTGACTCTGGCAGTAGCCAAAGTGTGAGTGAGGTGCCATGCAGGAAAGTTGTTAGGGATGCTCAAATGAGTCCTGCTGTCCATCCTCCACCTGATCCAGGTGTGTCTTTCTGTGCCATTTGATGAATGTTTAGGGCCATCATGGAGGCACAGGCACAATCTAATATGGCCTCAGAGGAAATGCTTAGGGTTGTAGATGTGGCACAGGCTGACACGTGTGACTGCCTCCACTGTGTTGCTGATTCAGTGGATCAGATGAATGACACATTGGAATGGGCAGTGTCTGTGATGGAACGTCTGCTGGGAGGGGGCCGAAATCCATGTGGATGCAAGTTAGCCACATCTTCTAATGTTAGCCAACATAATCATGCCCAATCATGCTCTCATAGTAGCAGTACTTCCAGTGCTCCATCAGTGGATGAGGTGTCCATACCCAGAAGTGGCAGGTCATGGGGTTGTGGTCCTGGGCATCCTCTGGAGTAGATCTCATCCAGCAGACATCAGTCATGTTCAGTTAGCAGCACTGCATCTGACTATGGTTGCAGACATGCCAGTGCATCTCCTGGCAGAGCCAGTTCTTGTGGCCCCGTACAATGACGATGAACTGCCATCTCTGCCATGCATGGTTCACTCTTGTCCAGCATACCAAGATGTAGAGCTAGCACAGATCTTGGCTGTGTTCTCGCATTCACCCACACACCAAATTCACCTGGAGTGCCATACAGACACACACACATGTAACAGTTACATGGATCAGTTGTGAGGCTTAAAGCTCATTCTGTCTCAGTGGCCATTTGATATTTTCTCCAAATATCTGCCTGTTTCTCTTTCTTACTCACATGTACTCACTTACCTTTTGTGTCAGCCTTAGCTTCCTGCCCCCCCGCCACACACGCACACAACACCCTGTGCAAATGATGATATCTGTGCTATAAATCTGATTTTGTATCTTTTGGATTCAGGGATAGATGTTTTGTATCTGATGCTCAGGGTGCATAGCTAACTTAGTGCTTAGTATATCTATGTTTGTGATGCTGTTTTGCTAATTGTACTGTTTCTTACAGGTTTTTGTAACGTGCACATGTCTCCCACACTCTTATAACAAACTGGGCCAAGCCATAAATAATAATGGGACGAAGGCTGAACAATAGGGAGACTGTTTAAATATTTCGGTCTTACAAAGTTAGTTGATAAAATCAAACAGTTTTTGCATCAGTATTTTTAAAATTTTTCTGAGGGACTTGAAGTCTGAAACTGAAATGTATCTCATTCATTTCTAACCTCTGTCTTTAATGATTTGTCAGTAAAAACATATGAGGACAAACTGAGGGCATTCTGTGACAATCAGTATTTTTGAGAGGTATGAATGTGTGAATCTTTGATGTTTGAGGCCTATTACTTGATAGAAGACACATGTATTAACATAAGTCACTGTTGTCATGTTGATGTCATTGCTGTAAAAATCAACCACCTTTTACTTACTTACTTTACCAAGTAACAGTATGCAAGGATATGCCTTTCTTTTGTATTATTTCACATTTTTTTAATATTCTAAGTTCAACACATACCTTGTGAATCCAGCAGGTGCTACAGGTTTAAATCAGTGCTGACTGTCTGATGTTGGGAGTACACAGCCATTACATGGGTAGGTAAAAGTTTTGAGCATTGCCTGACATTAATGTTATATATATGTTTGTAGGATGAAGGTTTTATACCTTAGGTGGTGAGTGAGTATGCTGTGCATTGCATACCTTTTGACCTCTGACAGCAAGAAATCTGGACAAAGCCACAAATAATGGGACAAAGTCCCAAAAATAAGGACATTTTTTAAATATTGCTCTTGCAAACCTAGAAGGTTGACAGACTAATAAGCTTTTCATTAGTATGAATTTTCTGTGATTTGCCAGAAAAGTGCAATTTTATGAGAAACAGGCCAAAAATATGGGGCAAAAGTCTGGACATTTTGTGAGAACCTGGACAGTTGAGTGGTATGATACATTGCCTCTTAGCCAATGCAAGGGCACGCTGAGCACTCTTATACCTGCCTATTCACACAGCAGCTGCTGGTTCCCACTCTTATTCCTCACCTGTGTGCGGCTGTGGTGACCTTGCTAATAGTGGTGAGATGTGTGCCTCTTCTTCTAGTTGATCCTGCTGAAGCTGTTTTCTGAGGATGATTTTGTGAAGCATGGTACAGATAGTGAGGATTTCAGTACATGTACATGGATTGTACTGCAGGGCTCGGCTCCCTCAGATGAATTTAGGCAACAGAATCACTGTTTCAGCAGCTGAAATATACACTCTATGATATTTCTTGTTTGAGCATGTGTCTCATTATAGTGTTCTTCAGTTGGTTTGCATTTCTGATGAGCATTCCCCAGTAAATGCCCCTGTGGGATATCACCCCTAGTAGTCAACATCTCACACACTGGGAGTTGTGTCAGACATGTGAGTTGTGGTAACTGCCTGGGTTCAACATGATTCCCTTAGAGATACCCACAAACTATGGTTGGGTGGCACTATTCCAGGGTAATCCTATGGCTAGGCTTGTAAAGGCCCAGGGCCATTAGCCTAATACACACCTATGAACACCTATGAACCTATGACTTGGCAGTTAATGGAGTGGAAGCCTTTCTATTTGTGTACATCCTTCCCTGTTCCCTGGGTTATGCTTTGGTTTCTATATGTGTACAGTCTATGGCACCCAGTGCTTCAGGGTAGTGTACTAGAGGGTAGAACCCCTTCATATTTGTGGTCCTGTCCTCAGGTGTATGGGGATCATATATGTAGTCAATGATACTTTGGACCATAGCATTCAGGAATTGATGTAGGATCCTGGATCCTGATGCCTGTGATACCCCTAGCATGTCCCATAATGGTCTCCGCAAAGTTCCTGGAGCTAAACTTCTAAGTGCTACTCATACCTTTGTCTGCACTGGTATTGGTTCCTCTCAGTTTGCCCTTGGTCTGAGTTGAGGATGACAGAAGTTGTAGAGTTCCTGTAGTGTGTCTCTATCCACCCTGTGGATCTCTAGAATTTTCACCTCATTTAGATTGTGATAAGTTAAACAAGGTCTCACAGCTCTACTTCTTCTTGGCTGTGGTCTATTGCAGCAGCAGCATAGACTTAAGCCTGTTGCACATACACATAAATTAAAGCAACAGAAACCCCTAACATTCTTTCTGTGTAGTCTGCTTTCTGTGGCTGTATTCCAGTAGGTTTTAGAATTCCGAAGGAAAAATCACTGGATTGCCAACTGGTTCACAGACAATACCCAGGAAGTGTGGATTCATGAGACCACCTCCTCAAAGAGGATGGTCACCCACCTCAGAACTCTATGGGACTGCTCCTATTTGGCATCTACTTCTCAGAGGTAAAGGGTAATGTCAAGAGCCTTTGGCTGACCACATTTACAGATGACTCCAAACTGGGGGCTATCATAGATTACTCCATGACACAAACATCTTACAAGAGGATGTAACACAGAGAAATGAGTGTGCCAAAGTCATGGATTAAAACACAATGCCAAGAAATTAATTATAGTACCTTTTGGGAAATCTGCCACCAGGAAAAATTACTCCATCAATAAGATACCACTAAGAGATGAAACAGTAGTCAGAGATTTGAAAACATACGTAGACAATAATCTGGCCTTTGAAGAAGATGTGGCCAAGGTAATAATAAAATCATTCTATATTGCCAAACTTATAAGTAAGGAAATGGCATCCAACTCCACTGAAGTCATATTGCCATTTTATTTGGCTGTTACTAGATCCATCAAGTATAATGCCCACTTTGGCATGTGCCTGACCAGACATATGCAACAGATGTAATGTCCCAAACGTTCCTTATCAGGGGAATCCAAGGTATAAACACAGTGTCCTATAAAGGTCATCTTAAAGCTCTATCTCTATACATTGTCTCCTAAAAGTTAGTGAGAGACGACGTATGTCTGGCATACAAGGGTATCCTCAGAACCAGCTCTGATGGACCTTTATCACATCCACAAAATGAACAGCATGAGAACCACTAGATTCATGGATTTAAATTTTGCTTGTTATGTAAATAAGATATGTTGGTGAGGCAGCTATGTGTCTCAGAGGATCTCTATGCTCTGGAACAGGCTCCCCATTCATATGAATCAGAGTCCATCTCTAACCCTATTTAAGCATAACCTTGACCAATGGATAATAAATTGGAAATTCACTGCAGGTCTGGCCTCATATCTCTGGTAAACAGATGCAGACAGTAATGCCCAAACTAGCATATCTCCCACACACATAACCTCTAGAAACTTCCTAACTAACATACCCCCTCCTAATAAATGCCTATGATACATAGATTCACAATTGGGTTGAGTTGCGTGGCTTGACTTATAAAGGCATTGGTATTTGTTAGCCTAGTATATACCTATGAATGAGGGGTTAAGTAATAACAGCCATTGGAGGACTGACTCAAGGTAAGGCACCAGGCAGAGGATGGGGTTTACAATCAAATTTTATAAGGAGTTTAAACAAGATGTAGCATCACCTCTCTTGTATTTCTATCAAGAATATGAAATGAAATGAAATGATTATTTTCTAGGGGTACAAGCATATCAAAAGTACTGCTGTTTCTAAAACCGAATAAGGAAAAGTCCCTGCTCAATAGATATAGACTGATACAGCTGTTCCAATTGAACCTAAGTCTTAACTAACAGGATTTTAAACTGGGCACCACAAACAATATCATATCAGCAACAAGGATTTATTAAATATAGAACAGCTGGCCTAGGATTGGTGAGAGCAATTCTGAATATGCAGAATCTCTTGCACCTTATAGGATTTAAATGATGGTGCTGTACTAATCAATTTTAACAAGTCATTTAATTTGATAAAATGGACCTTTATCTGGCAGCTGTGGAAACAATGACCTTCCCAGCAAAGTTTATTCATCAATGTCAGCCGCCGTACACAATTCCCAAAGCAAAGCGATATTTGCTACAAATGGCCAGCTATACCAGACAATAGACTAAACTAGGAGTATGAGGCAAAGATGCCATCTCTCCCCCTTCTTATTTGTTATAGCCACAGTATTTAATATTCATATAAACATATTTCACATTTAGGGATATGTATGTGATATGGGTGTCCAATAACTTCAACCTGATTCACAGCTGACAGTGTACTTTGGCTCACTCATCCTGAGAAGGACCTAAAGAATGCTTTAGATGCCCATAACAAGCTAGAAAAAACTTCCTGGGTTAGAAATGAATAAAAATAAAATGCAAAATTTTCCCTTGTTGAACAAGGCAAAATTAAATTACAGACATGGGGGGGGGGCACTAAGTATGACATATGATCCAACCAATTTCATAAAAATGAATAATAAGCCACTATATAAGGAATTAATGGAGCTGAAAAAAAATAAATTCCATTGTCTCACTAATGTTCAAATAATAAAAATGTGCATTGTTTCCAAAGTACTTTTTCTGTCAAGACACATTGCAAGCTTTCATAAAATGGGATATCTTGAAAATTTCAGGCTTTAGTATCAGACCTACTATGGGGTGACACCCATTCTACGATAGAGTGCAAAAAGTTAAACTTGGCATCAAAGTTAGGGGGTGTTGGTCTCAGACTTTTATAGATATCATGAAGCAGAAGTAAAATGTCAATACGTTACAGGTTATTATGGGTACAACTGGAAAGTGTTATATTAAAAGAAATGTGAGGTAATAGTAAAGGCCAAAAAATATTAAGGTGTGGGATCGAGGGGGGGAGCTGGGAGATATGGCTAGAAACTGTGGTATAGAAATGGAATAAGGCCAATATGGAAGGAATCTACTGGAAATAGATCAGAGAACTGATAATCTCTAATAGATGGATGTCCTATTTTTGGAAAAGATGGGCAGTCACTGGGAAAAGTTTTGTAATAGGCATATGGAATCTAAAGAACAATTCAGTGCAGAGTTATAATGTTCTGAGATCTAGTATTTCAATCCTCGATTTCAGATGTGAAATAACATACAAATGAAGGATGAATTGCAAGTCCTCAAACTGCAAGATAAAGTGGAAAGGAACTGATTACTTCAGCATTTCAAGACAAGGTCAATTAACAGTGAATACTATAGGGGAAGGGGTTGACCATAAGCTGTTTTTATAAAAATGAACGCATCACCCAGGTTTAAGTGTTTAAATTGATCATGGAGAATTGGAAAAAAATTCTACATATACCTTTGAATGTGAAATTATGGAATGAAATAATAAAATGGCACGGAAAACACTTCAAGCTGAGAAAAATTTAATGGATTTAGCCATTTCATCAGTCCGTTCACAATTACTTCATCAGAATAAAACATCAGTATACCAAACACATTATATAGCCTCTAATTTCAAAAAATTATGTTCCTAATTAACCAGTCTCATGAATCTTTTATTATATGGGAAAATTTATTCAAACTGTTTTTTAGCTGATACTTAAGAAACTTAGATATAGTCAGAGTCTTCAAAACTTTGGCGTCTACTATAGGTCTAAAGGGGGGATGTCCTTGTGGATCTTCGGGATTCCAAATATTGCTGGAATCCTTGGATTGGTCTCTATCATTAACTCATATTCATGTTTTTCAATCTGGTCATTCATCAATAACTCATACAAGGTTGCATCTATATTCCTGTAAGCTATGTTGAGTTCATTGACTGACACCTGTTCATAGCTGTCCCCATATAGATGGCTCAACATACAATCCACATATCTCTGCTGATCCATCACCACCAACCCACCACCCTTATCTGGCTTCATGACCCTGATAGATTTATCATTGAAAATGCTAAGTAACAAGTTTTTTTTCTGCCTCTGTTAAATTACCCTCATCTCTTGAGATTTAACTGTGTTTACAACCCGTTCTAATGTCATTGGTGCTCATCATATCAAAAAGTTGCAACATGGGATGCAAAGGGGGTTATAAACACTGGTCTTTTTGCACTTTAAGGCATGGTAGTTGTTAAAGTTTCCGTTCATTACCACACTTAAATTAAGTTTCCTAATATACACCTTAAAATCTAACAGTGTTTTGTCCACACACACACACATTTTTCGTGGGTATAAAATTAAGTCCTCTTTGGAACAAGTTAGCCCATTCTTCAGTAACCTGAATCCTACTCAAATTGAATATTTTGAAATCCTGGTGTTCATTTTGAACTATGTTACAAGTAGTCGCATCTATGCTTGTGGCACCATAATGTGTCTCTATCAATTCCCAGCATTTCCTCTCCCAATCCCACTCCTCGCTGTCCCATAAGCCCCTCTCCCTCACCCATGGCCATTCCAGGGACTCCTGGGATATGGCCAATTGTTGTTGAATTTGTGTTGCAAGTTCTGGATTCTCTCCGAACTCCTGGGTGGGTTCCCTAAAAGGGGGTTCTCATAATTAACATTTTCATCCTGAAAAACATCAGTGTTGTCCCTTCCCTCTCCCTCATGTAGAGAACCATCATCCATGACATCCAGTAATTCAGGATTATTAGCTAAATTACCTTTAGGCAAAGGATAAGCCTGCCCCAATTCATATTGTCGTCTGTCCCTTTCAAGATTTTTACTTTTTTTGTCCTTAATGTTAGAATTATTCTTATCAGCATTGACAAAAATAGCTTTATATTCATTAATTTTCATTGAAAAACAAAGGTATTGCTTTATCTGTTCATCCAACCTACTAACAGCATCCTTTAAAACATTAAATTTCTTATCATTGTCTTTTAATAAGAGCTCTAATAGTTCACATCCATGTCTGTTAAACATAGTCAATAAGTCAGTATGCAATTCAGATCCATTGACTAAATCATTAGGTAATTTCCAGCACCTAAGGCCTTTTTGGATTTATTCCTGTTTCAGACATTCCCTTAAATAATGGTTTTTAACTTGCAATTTCCTCAGTCTGAGCACTTCTTTCTCTAAAATTTTTAATTTTTGGTCTGCAGTACCTTGCACAATGGCTGGCATTGAAAAAACAAAATCCCAATGCCCATCTCTGTTATTCCAGTCCACGATGTTAAATCCTTGCTGTGACTCGCTGCTGTTGTTGAAAAAGCTTCCCTGAGCATGTCTGTTATTCATCGCCCTGTTTTCAGTGTTTCCTGAATGCTGAATGCCAAAATTTGGACTCCTCTGCCCTGGAGGAATACTTGCCATTGATTCAATCGAGGGAGACATGCCTCCTTCACCCTGAGGCCCAAAGGTGGTCTGGGAGGCATTCAATTTCCTCCCAAAGCCAATCAATTGTTTAGTCAACACCTCGATGAGTGAAGACAGGTTCCCTATAGCTCTCACCAACTCATCCATGGAACCCACAGCTCCAGCTGTAATTTCCGAGTCAGTCTCCATAAACTGCCACAAATCACTATTCAGTGTGCAAACCAAATAACAAAATGGCACGGAAAACACTTCAAGCTGAGAAAAATTTAATGGATTTAGCACTTTCATCAGTCCGTTCACAATGACTTCATCAGAATAAAACATCAGTATCCCAAACACATTATATAGCCTCTAATTTAAAAAAATGATGTTCCTAATTAACCAATTAATCAATAAACTCCTAAAAACTAACATTTAAAGTGACGTTCTGTTGCATATCTAATCTAAAAGTCTAATGCAGATGTACATTTTAAATAACAGTTTTATGATAAATCATGACTACATATATATATATATATATATATATATATATATATATATATATATATATATATATATATTCTTTTTCTAAATCTATAAATGAAGATGCCATAAAATATAAGTTATAAAATACCAATAAATGTATAAAAAATGTTGTCATAAGTGGAATTCAGATTTTAACTTCAAATAACTAGCCAGGGACACAACCTCATTCAATCCAGGAGGATTGGTGGCATTCACCCTCAATTGCCACATCAATTCTTTATATTCTAAAAATATTTCACTAGGTCCCCCTCTTTCATTAACTTCAACATGCTCCAGAACAAAAACTTTAAAATTATGTACAGGGATCTTGCTAAGATGTTTGGCAAGGGCATTGTTGTTGTTGCCTCTGCCAGTGTCATATACATGTTGATAAATCCGTGTTCTGAAGGTGCTTTTAGTTTTCCCAATATAATACTTTTCACACACTTGGCACAATGCAACGCACACCACATGGAATGAGGTAATAAAATCATATTCAGGTAAGAATACCTATATATCTTATGCTTTACATTGCTTAAACTAATTCATATGCAGCAACATTACCCTCTGAGGCTATTTCAGTGTGTTTGGTTAGATACTTCAGCTTGCTGGCTATGCCAGACATGGTAAATACACTACTTACATATCAACTGTGGTTGCGTATCCTCTAGAAACATGTGGGATATAGTCAATGAAGCAGTATCACTGGTGACTAGAAGGAAGTTACCAGATAGAGCAGTACTAAAGTTTTGTTTAATGGGTATAACCCCCTTAGAGCACTGATAGACAGGGATATGTTGATATGGATGAGAATAGCATTTCTTGTCACTTGATATTTTTTATTTTTTTTATTTTAGGACATGGAAAACACCTCCAGTACAATGGTAGTCTCAATATATATGAAATCCCTTACCAGGTGTGCTGAATGAGTTCCAAGTGGTGTACATCAGTAAGAATGATGGGACAGTGGAGAATCCAGGCAGTGCAAACACCAGCTGTCTTTTACAGCAGGACTTGGTTTATGGTAATTAGTTAAACTGAAGTGTCATATGTTGGAGGAATCAAATCAGGGAGGAACATATGAGGCATTGTTGGGGTCCCTGGATAACGGCTATAAGCAGGAGTGGTTCAACAACCTACAATTCAGGAAATATGTCTAAATATGATATAAATGGTGTGTGACATATTGTTACATGTAGATGTTAAATAGTTATAATAACACAATGTTTGTGATAATGTGTACTATTGGGACAAAAACTTTATTAATAATAATCATTGTTATGGTGTCCTACTATAGGTATAATTGGTATGCTAAATGTACAAAAACTGAAGGAGGCTTGCTTCATTTTTTAATTTGTTACAAAAAAGACAGAAATTTTGATTACTGTAAAACATCTTGATATAGACAATGATGAGTCTATGCTGTAAAGGTTTTACTTTGTATTATGATGTCTTTTTATGGAGTCCTAACCATGTCTTCTTAATAAAGATGTGTTTTGAAAACAAATCAGACATGAATTGCAACTGGATCGAAACACAGTGAATGTTAAAACCAAAGTTGTGCTCTCCACAACTCTGCTACATATATATATATATATATATATATATATATATCTTTACTATCAAAATGCTGCATAGCATTTATGCAAAACTTGGAAGGTCAAAATCATGGTTCCAAATTTCCATAACATCGATCCGCACATGTTCAAATCCACAAGAGCGAATGCAAGTGTGCATTCACTCGAATGAGGTTGACATTCTGATTGGTGATCACACTACAGTGGGGATTTGGAAATGTACCCTTTTCCTCTCTGTAGTGCAAGCTCTGAGTTTGTTTATATACTAAGTGTGGGGGGTGTAGGGGTGCTTGCCCCCTTCAAAACATTGGTAGGAAATCAGCGAAAGTCAAGATACATTGGGTAACATTGATAAAATTGAATTTTGAATTATCGACATTGCCACTTTCATTGTTTTGATTAAATCATGCTTACTCAAACAAATCTGTTTCTAAATTTTGATAGTAAACCTATATAAATATATCCCAATCAACACTACGTAGGAGAGCAAAACAAGGCTGTAAGTCAACTGGAACATGCACTAAACCCAGTAGTCAGTAACGTATTGAATCCAGACATAGCGAGCAATAATCCACAAACGTATAAACTCCAAACACAAATCGATTTATTGATTTATTGAAGAGACATAAATATATGTATACATGGGTTCCGTTCAGAAGCTCGAAATACTGAAATCTCGAATTTCAGTATTTCGAGCCCAAGAAGTCGAATCCACATAATAGTGAAAGTTTAGAAGAGCAAAATTCAAAACCTTGAATACTGAAGGTTTTGAATTTCATGCTTCTAAAGTTCCGCTATCGTTATGTATTCAGATAAGTATGTGTGTGTGTGTGTGTGTGTGTGTGTGTGTGTGTGTGTGTGTGTGTGTGTGTGTGTGTTAAGGGGTTTGGGTAGGCACTGTGGTGTGTGTCAGTGTGTTTTGTTGCTGTGATGTGTGTGTGCAAAGAGAAAGTAGCTTGTGGCGTGGTGTTTTGTGTGTGTTTGTATGTAGTGTGATATTACAGTGAGAATATTTAAGTAGGGGGAGTGTGGGGGGTGCAGGGGCTTGCCCCCCTGCTTTCATGTAGTAGAGTGATTGTGTGTGTTTGTGTGGTGGATGGTGTGTGTGTGTGTGTGTGTGTGTGTGTGTGTGTGTGTGTGTGTGTGTGTGTGTGTGTGTGTGTGTGTGTGTGTGTGTGTGTGTGTGTGTGTGTGCGTGTGTAGTAAAACAGTGAAATTCAAAACGTCCGGTATTCAAGGTTTTGAATTTCGCAAGTTTTTAATTTTCATTGTTTTGTGGATTCCACTTCTTGGGCTCGAGATACTGAAATTTGAGATTTCAGTATTTCGAGCTTCTGAAGTGAATCCGTACACACACATTTTTATATATAAATATATATATATATATATATATATATATATATATATATATATATATATATATATATATATATATATGCATGTATTACACTTAAAAAACTTTTAAGGCATATGGACAAAAAACACAACACACGAACTGGTGGTTTTTAGCACTTTCATTCCTTAAATATCCTGGAACATCATCAGAAGACAAGAAATGTACAACAGTGCAGAATTAAATAATGAACAAAGGGTAATACAAATGTAATATATATATATATATATATATATATATATATATATATATATATATATGTATATATATCCATATATGGAGTCACTTCATAATACTGAAACTTCAAAATACTGAAAATGACAAAACTTCATAATACTGAAGACCAAAATACTGAAAGCTCAAAATACTGAATACTCAAAATACTGCAACTCAAAATACTGAAAACACATATTATGCGTAAACTCAGCTTAAACAACATAAATCATAACAATTTCTACCCCTGCACCCCCCACACCCCCTGCTAATTATATATATCTACTCCAAGATTGCACTTAACTACACTATGTGCAATCTTGGAGTTGATATATTTAATTAGCAGGGTGGGGTGCAGGGGCTTGCCCCTGCATATATTTGGTAGAAATTGTTATGATTTATGTTGTTTAAGCTGAGTTTACGCATAATATGTGTTTTCAGTATTTTGAGTTTCAGTATTTTCAGTATTCAGTATTTTGAGCTTTCAGTATTTTGGTTTCAGTATTTTGATATTTCAATGTTATGAAGTGAATCCATATATATATATATATATATATATATATATATATATATATATATATATATATATATATATATACTAACTGTGAGATTACTGCACTTCAAAATGGGAGACGGGAGTAACCTTTGATACTGCAGTCTGAGATGTGGATTATATTGCCCTTTTGCACTTACAGAATATATATTCTGAAGATTATGTATATCTAGCCTTCATAGGGCCAGATTCCAGAAGATCTGTGCAACCCTGTAGAATGCATCAAATTCAGGCAAAATATACTCTACACTATTTAATGCAATGAGATGCAGTATGCATTTACCATTCAAGCATACCACATCTTCTCAGGGGCAGAAGTTAAGTAAGTTCAGAACAACTAATTAATAAGTACGCATTACCAAGATAGGAAGCAATGCAGGTATGTAGTATGTTTATAAATTTGAAATAACCAGAATTAAATTATTATCTGTATTGCAACTTTTTAGATTCTGATGGAATGCACAGGATATAAAAAAAAATATTTTGGTGCACCAGTCTCATAGCAATTGTTTACTTTAGTGGGAGTGTGACATGTGTGGGGAACACATGTAGTACACATGCTCTAAGGAGTGTGGTGGAGGTAGGACAATAGAAATTGGGTGAGGGTAAAGAAGAGAGACAGACATGATGGAAGATGAAAATGGAAGATTACAGGAAGTATCATAGGACCATGGATATTATTATTATTATCATGGAGAATAGTACACTTTTTTTATTTTCTTTTTTTCTTTTTTGAGAAAAGGATTGTTGAGTTGTTAAAACATAGAAGAGAAAAGGATGAGTAAGACATATGTAATATATAAAATACTATAGAAAAGACATACAAAAATGTCGGGTCTATATTAGAACATCGAAGTTTCAGAACATTGAATATTCTAATATCGAACCCTATTCAGCAAACGCTGATAATAGCGAAGCTGCAGAAAACCAAATTTTTTCCCAGGGAAAGAATTTGGTTGTCCGTTTCTGTCACTTCGCTATTTTCAGCACTGTGGTAGAATGTTACGGTTCAGGTTCACGTAAGTGTGCGATTGTGTGGACGTGAGGGTTAGGGTGCAGGTCAGGTAAGTGTGTGATTGTGTGGATGTGAGGGTTAGGGTGGGGTAGGTGAGTTAGGGTTAGGGTATGGGTGAGGTGAGTGTGCGATAGTGACAGACCTTAGGGTTAGGGTTTGGGTTAAGGTAAGTGGATAGTTAGTGGTGTATGTACAGTTTAGTGTAGGGTTAGATGTAAGATTTTAGGTATATGTGTGTGGATTGTTGTTTGTTTGGTGTGCTTGTGTTCTGAATGTTCGATGTTGTCAGCGTTCACTGAATTGGGTTCGATATTAAAACATTCGAAGTTCTGAAACTTCGATGTTCTAATATAGACCCAAAATGCCATACAAAAGAGGCAGTATATCAAATGCAGACAATAAACATACAGAATGCACAGGAGGGGTCAGCTAACAAAACAGACCATGGATGCAGTCTAAGTACTGTCACCCATTTACAAATGCATAAATTATTGCACCAGTGTAGACAACAGTGTTAACGTGATGTTTTTTTATTATATTAGCACCTTAGAAGGGAATCAGGAATACCTGTGGTATGTGGAACAATAGCTGTAGACATAACCACAAATTACAGGCCACTGAGATCCTCACACATGCAGGATCACAGAAGCAGAGATCAGGATATAACTGCCAACCATTCTGAACTAAAGCAAATATCTGTCCACTAAACCAAACAGCAGTACTGGATTACACAGCAGAAATGGCTGTGCTGCTGTCAAATGAGCAGCAAAATGTTATTGCAGCTTTTGCCATGAATGAATAACTGTCATGCATGCAGCCCAATAAATAACATGTTCATCTTGATATGCTGCAATCACTTCCTCTATTCCAACATATACAATAGTAGATTACTGTGCATTATGTGTATGATGACATGGGAGCACATTGGCTACAACACTGTAAAACAACATCAAGAATGTGGTAGCTGCATAGCACCCCAAAATCAGGGCTATGTACATGGAGGCCAAATGAGATCATGCTGAACCGTAACATAAAACACATGCAGAATTTATATATGGGTCAATGTTATACTTGTGGAGTGCAGAGGAAAGTGTCAGCTACATAAAGGCATGCTAACTGCCTGTACAGCACAGTACTATCACAAGACAGTCATACAACTGTCACAAAGATGTGTAGTCAAGCATCCCACCATAACAGACATATGCTATGCATATATGTCTCAGATGGGAAACAATGTCCATGAAAGAATGGCATTGGTCTTCTATGGACTTCTCATATAATGCACAACTGTCTTTGTGAAGCAGGCTTATAAAGAATAAGCAGTACTGTGATGTCTGCAACAAATTATCACACATGCATGTGTCCAAAACACAGCAGAAGGTCAAAGTGCTGCCGACAATCTGCTTAATACTGGCACCTATGCTACAGAAAATGAAAAATGCACATATGCATATGGAACTACAAGTAAGGCATATATGTGTGTGTGCAATATAAACACACATGGTAGTCATATACAACAGCACAAACCCTGCCTGGAACATAGGTGCATCCAAAAATAAGAAATGCTACTGATGCATAATCCATATGTACTGTCATGGAGAAACATTGAAACAGATGTCAGAACTGCATAACAGATGCAAATGCATCATACCCATCTGTGAAGGGGAATATAGGAATGCACATACAGAGCAATTTGTTACACCATATTGTGTATTAGGTTGCATGTCCAGCATACACGTAGTAGACCATGGCCATAGGAGGATACACTACAAATGTGTGTTGAATGTGAATGTTTCCTGCAGCAAAGTGATACTGTTGTGTGGCAAAAAAATGCAAAGAGATGCAAGCTGCACTCAGAAAGTACTTTCAGTGTAATGGCTAACGCACAATAATATCAGGAAGTGTGTCAGTATAATATACACACAACACATGTCCAGGTCTGTTCACACAAATTTTGTATTACTTCAAACCAACAGTCATCACTGGGGCACAAACAAGATCCTGGGAATTTGAAATGCATCTGTGGCATATCCATGTGACTGAACTCCTGCAAATATGGAATATACAATGGAGACAAGGACCATAAACAGTTGTAATGTTACATATAGGGGCACAAAGGCATATGTAGAATGGCACAACAGTCACACATACATGTGATACCTGTCTCCTTGGTACATAAACTACTAAATAATTGTCATTATCCAGAGATGTGCACCACAGTGCTCAAAGAGACTTAATGCAGGTAAGAGAAGTAGAAATGGACATGTAAAATGCTGCTATTACCTCAAGTGCATATGCAGTTATCCCAGTACAGCTTGGAAGGGTAATGTGTGCACAGAACACAATGAAGAAGGGCACGGCCATGCTGTACTCTAACAGCAATGCAACTCCACAGGTGCACACACTCATCAATATGACAGAAATGTGAACACAAGCAGGAGTTAATGGGGACAGCACTTAGATGTGGTCACCTATGACAGTAGGGCACAGAAATACAAATAATAACAAGATGCATACAAAGCTGGTATTAACCGTGCTCCTGCTGAGTATATTGGAAAGAACCATTAATGTCTGACTCACTCATAGTGAACAGGAATGCAGCTTATGAGTCATATGACTGGGAATAACAATTTATGTTTCAGCAGACAACTGCTATTAGCACATCTTTATTTTTTTAAGATGTAGCAAACTGCTACAGTTTATACTCTGCGCAAAGCTTTTAGTTAAAAAAAATATTTTTTGTTTGCTTTTAAACTGTAGCTACAGTTAGTTTACACTACACCCAGAGAGCTGTGGCATTCAGGTTTTATGAAAAAAAAAAGAAAGGGAAAATATTTTACTTTTAAACTGTTACTGCATTTTAGTATTTAGACCAGACATGGAGTGCTACAGTGCTCAAGTCTTACTGCAAATGCAGTTAAAAGCTTATATTGCACTGAAGAGCAATGGTGAATCAGGATGATGGATCAGATGGTATATTGCATGCATTTTAGCACTTTGTGCCCAGGGCAGTTGGCCCCTTTGTTCTGCACTATGTAAGCCACTGCAACTGACTGAAACACCATATGCATTGTAGACATGCAGCAGTACAAACACATTTACACTTGTATATATGCAAACACACTAGAAATTTGTACATAAATCTGTTATCATTACAGTGACTCCTCTAACATTTGCGCGCATGTGTGTGTGCGTGTATGCATGCATGCACACACGTGGGTGTGTGCACATGTGTGCGTGTGTGCGCACTCATGTGTGTGTGTGTGTGTGTGTGTGTGTGTGTGTGTGTGTGTGTGTGTGTGTGTGTGTGTGTGTGTGTGTGTGTGTGTGTGTGTGTGTGTGAGATTCTTCTTATTGATATGGCTATCCATTTTGTACAGACTGTATAATTTTTGATATTCTTCAGTAGCTGTCATAAATGTTTTATGCATGTTTCACCATGATAATTATATATGGCATTTATGGTGTACTCCTGAAACCAGGCTTCTAGTACTGTAATTCTGACTGCAGATGTTAAGTAAAGTAATTTAAGCTGAATAATGTTTATTCCACTACTACTTGTCAGTTCCTTGTCTGATGGCTAGAAGTGGGATGAGTTTCTTTGTTTGAAAGCCAGCTCCAGGATAAAATGTATGCCAATTCCAACCTGCAAAAATATGCATTCAAATATTCTGCTAAATGACTGTATCCAGAAATCATTTTCATACTCTGTTGTTGATGTTTGCTGTGATGTTGAGTATTTACAATTTTTCTTACATAATTCAAGAAATCTGGTTTCAGATGGCAGTACATTAATTGCATGTATGTGGTTAGTCTGATTCCATGGTGCAAAGGTTGGAGCCTTGAGTACACCTTAACTGAATAGGGTCTAATTAGCAGCCATAGAACTGGGTGAACCAAGCAGGAAGGGGCAAGAGTGAAGGGGTCTGCCCTGCTCTTCTCTCCTGGAGGGAGAGTAGGGTTTGTGTATATGCAGAGGCACATTTAGCCTTGTAATTTCCTTGATGAAGACTGAAGAGACCACTGCTCTTGCTGTGGTGGGCATTGGATAGAGCTGCATGGAGGAAATGCCCTTTGGAGAGGGGAGATATCCACTGCAGACAGCTCTTGTATGCCACCTCCCAGCACCTTGATGGGCACATATGCTTAGTCCAAGGAGAACTGAAATGCTTGAAACCACTCCTAATGACTGCCTTAACAATGACCTCTCTTGGTTGGCTGTCCTTTGGTAAAGGGAATGAATGGGATAATAGACTGATAGGTTCTAATGGTCAGCAGGTAGCCAGGGAAAAAGTGCAAAAAATGCATTTATGTGGTAACTCTGTCAGGTATTTTTTTTTTAGGTCTGCTACATCAGACACAGTATATAGAACTATATATATTCTATCCTTATAGTGAAGCCTATGTACATGTTTGGAGGTATTTATAAAAGCTGTCAGGGAGTACTGCTCAGATGAGCGCACAGAAGAACAGCATCTATGCTTGAGGCACCCATGTGTGGTTCAGTGGAGAAAGTAATGCCAGCTACAGGAGTTATATAAGTGTAAGAAGTGCTACTGAAGAAGGTCATTCCAGAGCTGAGCAGCGTAAGACTGATGTGGATAATACATGGATCCTGCCTGTGTTAAGACAATTGGGTAAAATAGCTTGCTTCAAAGGGGCCAAGATACTAATGCAGTGAGAAAGAAAAGAGAGAGAGAGAGAAGGAGAGAGGGAGGAATGAGTGGTATGTGTTTTAATATAAATAGCTTTATTCTGTTTGAATGATTACTACTTAAGTAGCCTGTGAGCTCTAATTAATATAACATGAAGGTTAAAATGCTGACAAGAGTGAAGTGACACATACTGTACATATAGGTCCTACTCACAGATGTGCAGTATAATAGGTTCTTCTAAAAGTCTACCCCAGAGGTTCCTGGCAATGATGGGGAGATGTGCGATGGGGTAGTATACTGAAGGAAGAACAATTACCTGGCAGCATTGTTCTGAGAAATAGACAGCAAAGATGTGGAGAGTCTATGCACTGATAAAGTAACACATCGAGACAGAAGCTATGTTTTAACAAACCAGGTAAACAGCACATAAGTTGTAGCAGGGGGCAGAAGTATCACTGGATATTCTGGTGCCTGGGGACAGTCACTTATCTGGTTCCCCAGGGTACACACTCAAAAAATCCTCTTCCGACTTGAAGAGCAAATAAACATCTTTTCTCTTCACCTCTCCTCTCCTCTCCTCTCCTCTCCTCTCCTCTCCTCTTCTATCCTCTCCTCTCCTCTCCTCTCCTCTTCTCTCCTCTCCTCTCCTCTCCTCTCCTCTCCTCTCCTCTCCTCTCCTCTCCTCTCCTCTCCTCTCCTCTCCTCTCCTCTCCTCTCCTCTCCTCTCCTCTCCTCTTCTCTTCTCTCCTCTCCTCTCCTCTCCTCTCCTCTTCTCTCCTCTCCTCTCCTCTTCTCTTCTCTTCTCTTCTCTCCTCTCCTCTCCTCTCCTCTCCTCTCCTCTTCTCTTCTCTGCTCTTCTCTTCTCTTCTCTCCTCTCCTCTTCTCTTCTCTTCTCTTCTCTTTTTTTAACCAGTATCAAACTACTTGCCATGAAAAGCAAGCAGTGAACAGCACTTCAGTTATGGCCACAGGCACCAACAATCAAATGTTGTAAAGCATTGAAGAACATTTGGCTTCTGCTGATCACGCCCCTTAGCACTTTGTGTCCAAGATGGCTGCCCCCTTTACCCACCATAGCTGTATCACCGGTAGGGTATGTAACTCCTTGTGAGATGTAACTAAAGAAAGATTAGAAACAAAGCATTCTATAGTTATGTCAATAATCTCAAAGGCAACACTCAGATCTGCTCTGACTTACAGCACAATGACACTAAATATACAGAACTAACTGATATTGCCAACATCCTGGCAGATAGGTTCAGTGCTAATTTTACCCCTCTCACCCCCGAAAGGGCCTATCTTTATATGGGAAGAATGCAAAGTTCCTGTAATCATGGCTGCACAGGTAAAAACCTCACTCTCCAAACCCAAGAACACAGCATCCATGGGATCTGACAACATCCCAGACTGCCTTCTACACAAACTACAGAATGAACTGGCACCCCACCTAAGTACCATGTTCAATCATAGCCTCACCTCAGGCTTTGTGCCCATTGAATGGCGCACCACGATGGCTATCCCACTCCACAAAAGGGGGGCCACAACAGACCCTGGGAACTACCGCCCCATTAGCCTGATGAGCCTGGTTTGCAAGGCCATGGAACATATCATCATGGAACTCATAAACAAAGACATTGGAGATCTCCAAACTCTGGACCCCAGACAGTTCGGGTTTGTAAAAAGCAGATCATGTCTCCTAAACCTGATAGACTTCTTTGAAGTAGTCACCAAAGCCATAGATGAGGGTAAGGTAGTTCACACAGCCTATCTAGATCTTGCCAAGGCAATCGACACCATCTCCCACTCTGGAATTATAGATAAACTCACTAAACTAGGTATAAATCCCTATGTCACAAGATGGGTTGCCAACTGGCTTACTGACAGAACCCACACTGTGAAAGTAACAGACTCCAAATCAGACTTCAGACCAGTGACAAGTGGAGTACCACAGGGTTCAGTCCTGGGTCCTCTCCTGTTTGGTATCTACTTCTCTGAAGTACAGGCAAACACAGAAGGTCTTTGGCTAACTAAATTCGCAGATGACTGCAAACTAGGAGCCATAATCGAAACTCCTAACGATGGGGACATCCTACAAAAAGGCCTCACTGAGACAGATGCCTGGTGTCAAAGCCATGATCTCAAGCTCAATGTCAAAAAGTGCATTGTCATCCCCTTTGGTAAAAGCTCTGTACCCATGAACTACCACATAGGTGGTAGTCTATTTAACACCGAAAGTGTGATAAGAGACCTTGGGACACAGGTGGACAGTAGTCTCTCCTTTGATAATCACATCGTCACAGTGGTCAGGAAATCCTCCTACGTGGCACACCTCACCACAAAACGTTTCTCATCCAGAAAAAAAGAGGTCATTGTTCCCCTCTACTCATCACTCATTAAACCCATTATAGAGTACAATGCCCCTTTTGGTATGTACCTCACAAGACATCTACAACAACTGGAAAGGCCGCAAAAATACCTCACAAACAGGATTACTGGCCTCAAACAGATGCCTTACGCAGACCGTCTCAAAAAACTCCAGCTTTACTGCGTCACATATCGCCTACTCAGAGGTGATCTCTGCCTAACATACAAAGCTATATCAAACCCAGAGCTGTTGGATGTGCTCCACTTAAAGAAATCCCAATCCCTCCAAGCTACACGCTCTAGGGACCTAAACCTTGTCACTACAATAAACAGAACATGCTGGAGGGATAGATTCCTGTCCCAGAGACTTCCCATACTCTGGAACAGACTACTTATCTATGTCAAACAGAGCTCCTCATTAGCACTCTTCAAGAAAAATCTTGATGATTGGATGGGTAATAGGAAATTCACCTTGGGGATCACTTCTGTGGTTCTGCTTGACAGAGGCACAGAAAAATAATTTTCTTGGGTGGCGAAAGCCAGGGTACCTTTTTGGCTAGGCTTTTATAGGCCCTAGGGACAATAGCCTAGTACCTACCTATGAACCTATGAACCTATGTTGGATATTCCAGTACTTCCTGAGGGCAGGACGTGAATTGTTTAGGGCTTAGGCTTGATGTCTGTCAGCTAATAATGAGGAATTCTTCTAATAAATGAAGATGGATGTGAGCAGTTGGACACTTGCATTTGGTAGAATATTCAAATGCAATATGAATGCACTTGAGAGCCTTTCACTGTGTAAGGGCATTGACGTATAGCAGCAAGCAAATCTAGACATGAGTGACAGGGGAAACAAATGTTTCTGTATGCTCATCTTAAAACTGGAAATTTTAGAAGAGGAGCACACTTGAGAATGCACAAAGGAAACAGTTCTGAATCATTTTAGAGCACTTTTCACTCATGTGTGTTATCCTATGGCCTTTCTACCCCACATCCATGCTGAGTCTGCCAGCTTCTCTTTACCACCCAAAGTAACTCGAATATAGCTGGGGCTAGTCACAGAACCTGATGGCATCCTGGGAAACTTGGTCACTACCAGGAGATGTTTATTTTTTTCCCACTTTGAGCCTACTGCATTACCCTCCCATGTTGGCTTTGTGATTGTGTCTAAAGGGTGGATATGAAACAAGGGAGAATGTTGTATCAGCCTACCACCAAAGCATCTCAGCCAGGCCTACCTTTCTTCCCCTCTTTGGACACTGCCCACTAATGTGTCATCCCCAGCATCCTCGGGAGATTGCCTTGATGAGGTCCATGTAACCACCCTCACTACAGATGGACATGCCCATCCCTCCCCTATCACTCCTTAAGTCACCTAAGTAACGAATCAAGCCCAATTTAGCCAGGCTGTAGTTAGGGCGTTATCCCTGTGCAGCACTGGAAGCCTGACATCACTGAATCTAGCATAAAAAGCAAAAATGTTTTCTATGTTTTACACATTCAGCTTTATCTAAAGCACCTCTAACAAGAAAGATAGCTAAACATTATTTTACTTTTTTAGTTTAATTATGAAATTGTTTTAAAATACCATTATTAAGCACAGTGAATTAGAACTAACAAAATGTGCTAAATGCAAAGAGATGCTTACTAATAGTAATAGAAATTAACACATTAATAAATTCTTGTGTTGAATAACATGGGATTTGGAAAAGGTAACTTGTACTTAGGTATCAATGTTGCTGTGCAATAATGGAAATTTGTACTGTTAGACAGCAACATTAGAAACAGTGTATAGTTTGTAGCAGAGGAGGACAACTTCTCTAGTAGCAGAAATGTGCAGTGCTTGCTATCACAGTGGCCTGGTAGATATGTTCAAACTGCATTTATAGTTTTAGAAGTTAAGCCACGAATTACAGGAGCAAATTGACTACTTAACAAGCAACTGTACATCACTTGTGAAGGCTGACAAGATGGCTTCAGGAAAGGAATTTAAGACAATAATATCAAAACTATATGTTGTGTACAGAATATAGACATTTGTAAAGCAAGAGACAACAGTGAAAAGTTGAGATGAAATATTTAAACAATGGGTGACAGTCCTCTGAGGAGTGAGTATTATTAGTACAATAAAAAGCATCAATAAGATCTACTTACAAGTAATTAAATATATCAGAAGGTTGTCTTAAAATCACTAGACAAATAGCCCACATCCTTTGTAAGAGTACTCAGGAGAAAGCTAATGCCCAATGAGGTGAAGGAAAAGGTGCTGTCCTTGTAGGCACTCTTAGAAGCTCTGGCTGTTATTATAGCTCAGAGAAGCCCATGCAAGCACATAGCTAGTTAGTTTAATAACCACTGTGACCAACAGCTAAACACAGGACGTAGAGAAAGTGTACACATGCCTAAGCAAGCCTAAACATGCCTACATCCCCATTATACTTTCTCCAGTGTGGAAACCACAATTCTGTTTTCTTTTCTTTTATTTTCTTCAGTTTTTCTAAGAATTGCAACCTATTCCATTTGAGATCAAAGAAGATGATGTAACGAAACAGAATCCTCATGAATCAGTGGTGCCCAGACACTCTGTTGACAGCATATATTTACAGTAATGCACATTTCATTAAACGTTGAGACATTAATGCAAATTCATCAGCTCCTAATTCAACAAAATTGTACTTAATGTGAACTTACAGCTCCTGATTTTTATGGTAGGTAGTTTTTCAATTACCCCCACACACACACACACACATGGTTGACTGGCAAGTTTTATGGGTAAACTATTGGGTGTGAATGGGGGTTATCCCAAATGCAGGGTGCAGATAGTCTTCTCCCTTGAGTAAAAATACAATCTTTTTTGTGTTTTTCTTTTCTTTTCCACTTAGTACAGCACTCAACATAACAGTTTTGAATATGTGAATGTGCTGCCCTTGTTTTTATTTAACGCCATAGATTCCCCCCCACAGACTGGTTACATCTCAGTTTACTTTACCAGTAGTGGGATTAGTGAGCATGACCACTGCACTGCCACTAATTTCAGCTTTCCGGCCCTTGATTACTACAGTCTCTTCAGGCAGCTATAGTAGAAACTTGAAGAAAATCTTTTTCCTTATTTTGAGGGTGTTCACAGCACCAGAAATGTATGAACAGTTATGTTATCACTATTTTGTGCATCAGAAATACACTACATAAAAAGCAGCAGTAAAACCCAGCCACTGGTGATGCACAAGCCAGTGCATTTCTTTGTGCCGGTCCCACGCTCGGATAAATGGGGAGGGTTGCATCAGAAAGGGTATCCGGTGTAAAATTTTGCCAAATCATACATGCAGACAACAGTACAGATATACATACCGGATCGGTCGTGGCTCGGGTTAACAACGACCACCACCAGTACTGTTGGCCAACAGGGTGCTGGTGGAAATTGGGCTACTGTTGGCTGAAGGAGGAGAAGAAGGGGAAGGCATGCCCGAAGGCAGGTAAAGGCTAGCACTGTGATAGTGAGTGTCGGAACTTTGAATGTTGGCAGTATGACTGGTATAGGGATTGAGCCAGCTGATATGATGGACACAAGGAAGGTTGGTATATTGTGTGTGCAAGAGACCAGATGGAAGGGGAGCAAGGCTAGGTGTATCGGAGGTGGGTTCAAATTGTTTTATCATGGTGTGGATGGGAGGAGAATTGGCGTAGGGGTTATCCTGAAGGAACAGTATGCTAATAGTGTTTTGGAGGTGAAAAGAGTGTCAGATAGAGTGATGTTTATGAAGTTGGAAATTGATGGTGTAATGATGAATGTTGTTAGTGCATATGCTCCACAAGCTGGGTGTGCGATAGATGAAAAAGAAAAATTTTGGAGTGAGTTGGATGAAGTGGTGATTACTGTACCCAAGGTTGAGAGACTGGTGATTGGAGCAGATTTCAATGGGCATGTTGGTGAACGGAACAGAGGGGATGAAGAAGTGATGGGTAGATATGGTGTTAAGCAAAGGAATGCAGAAGGTCAGATGGTAGTGGATTTTGCAAAAAGGATGGACATGGCTGTGATGAATACATATTTTAACAAGAGAGAGGAGCATGGGGTGACATACAAGAGTGGAGGAAGATGCACACAGGTGGATTATATCATATATAGAAGGGCCAGTCTGAAGGAGATTGGAGACTGTAACGTGGTGGCAGGGGAAAATGTAATTAAGCAGCATAGGATGGTGGTTTGTAGGATGACATTGGTGATCAAGAAGAGGAGGATGAGTGTGAGGGCAGCACCAAGGATCAAATGGTGGAAATTGAAAAAGGGTAATTGTGAGGTGGAGTTCAGGGAAGAGTTAAGACAGGCACTGGGTGGCAGTGAGGAGTTACCAAATAGCTGGGTAACTACAGCAAAGCTAGTAAGAGAGATGGCTAGAAAGGTGCTTGGTGTGAAATCTGGAAAGAGGAAGGAGGACAAGGAGACCTGCTGGTGGAATGAAGTACAGGAGAGTATACAGAGACAGAAGTTGGTGAAGAAGAAGTGGGATTGTCAGAGAGATGAAGAAAGTAGACAAGAGTATAAGGAGATGAGGTGTATGGCAAAGAGAGAGGTGGCAAAGGCTAAGGATATGGCATATAAAGAGTTGTATGAACAGTTGGGCACTAAGGAGGGAGAAAAGGACCTGTACCGATTGGCTAGATAGAGGGACCGAGCTAGTAAAGATATGCAGCAGGTAAGGGTGATAAAGGATAATGAGGGAAATGTAATCACAAGCGAGGAGAGTGTGTTGAGCAGATGGAAAGGGTACTTTGAGGGGCTGATGAATGAAGAGAATGAGAGAGAGAGAAGGTTGGATGATGTGTGGATAGTGAATCATGAAGTGCAGTGGATTAGCAAGGAAGAAGTAAGGATAGCTATGAAGAGGATGAAAAATGGAAAGGCTGTTGGTCGAGATGACATACCTGTGGAAGCATGGAGGTGTTTAGGTGAAATGGCAGTGGAGTTTTTAACTAGATTGTTTAATGAAATCTTGGAAAGTGAGAGGATGCCTAAGGAATGGAGAAAAAGTGTTTTGGTACCGATTTTTAAGAATAAGGGTGATGTGAAGAGCTGTAGTAACTACAGAGGGATTAAATTGATCAGTCACAGCATGAAGTTATGGGAAAGAGTAGTGGAAGCTAGGTTAAGAAGGGAGGTGATGATCAGTGATCAGCAGTATGGTTTTATGCCAGGAAAGAGCACTACAGTTTGCTCTGAGAGTGTTGATGGAGAAGTACAGAGAAGGTCAGAAGGAGTTGCATTGTGTCTTTATGGACTTAGAGAAAGCATATGACAGGGTGCCTAGAGAGGAGTTGCGGTATTGTATGAGGAAGTCGGGAGTGTCAGAGAAGTATGTAAGAGTGGTACAGGATATGTACGAGGGTAGTGTGACAGCAATGAGGTCTGCAGTGGGAGTGATAGATGCGTTTAAGGTGGAGGTGGGATTACATCAAGGATCAGCTCTGAGCCCTTTCTTATTTGCAATGGTGATGGACAGGTTGACAGACGAGATCAGACAGGAGTCCTCGTGGACTATGATGTTGCAGATGACATTGTGATCTGTAGTGAGAGTAAGGAACAGGTGGAGGAGACCCTGGAGAGATGGAGATATGCTCTAGAGAGAAGAGGAATGAAGGTCAGCAGGACTAAGACAGAATATATGTGCATGAATGAGAGGGAGGATAAAAGAATGGTGAAGATGCAGGGAGTAGAGGTGGCAAAGGTGGATGAGTTTAAATACTTGGGATCAACAGTTCAGAGTAATAGTGAGTGTGGAAGAAAGGTGAAGAAGACAGTACAGGCAGGGTGGAGTGGCTGGAGAAGAGTGTCAGGAGTGATTTGTGACAGACGAGTACCAGTAAGAGTGAAAGGGAAGGTCTACAAGAGGGTAGTGAAACCAGCTATGTTATATGGGTTGGAGAGTGTGGCACTGACAAAAAGGCAGGAGTCAGAGCTTGACTTGGCAGAGTTGAAGATGTTAAGATTTGCACTGGGTGTGACGAGGATGGACAGGATTAGGAATAAGTATATTAGAGGGTCAGCCCGGGTTGGAAGGTTTGGAGACAAAGCCAGAGAGGCAAGATTATGTTGGTTTGGACATGTGCTGAGGAGTGATGCAGAGTATATTGGGAAAAAGATGCTAAGGATGAAGCTGCCTGGTAAGAGGAAAAGAGGAAGGCCTAAGATAAGGTTTATGGATGTGGTGAGAGAGGACATGCAGGTGGTTGGTGTGACAGAGCAAGATGCAGAGGACAGGAAGAAATGGAAACAGCTGATCCGCTGTGGCAATCCCTAACAGGAGCAGCCAAAAAAAGAAGAAGACAATGCAGCAGTAAAATGCTAATTACTACTTTTTCACCCTTAGTAATGCAACACAATGTCAGTAACTGCACAAGTTTCTTGTAAATGCAACATCTTATAGCAAACAAGTACCACTTATGGTACCTCATACAATTTCTTATATCGAACTAAAACCATACATGGTACTGCATACGATATTTTATAACAAACTAATGCCACTTAGAGTACAGCATACAATATCTTATAATAAAGCAATGTCATTAAATGTACTACATACAATATCTTATAACAAATTAGAACAACTTAAGGTACAGCATACAAAATCTTATAATAAAGCAATGTCATTAAATGTACTACATACAATATCTTATAACAAATTAGAACAACTTAAGGTACAGCATACAAAATCTTATAACAAAATAGTGACACTTATGGTACCACATGCAATGTCTTATAGCAAACTAATGCCACTTGGGTACTACATGCAATATAACAAACAAAAGCCACTTGGGTTCCACATACAATATCTTGTAGCAAAGTAATGCCACTTGGGGAACTGCATACAATATCTTATAACAAAGTATTGCCATTGAGATTATAACATACAATACATTATAACAAAGTACTGCTATATATGGCACAGCATATAATACCGTACAACAAATTAATGCCACTTAAGGGACAGCATACACTATCTTATAAAAAACAAGTCAGACACTGTACAGCATACACTATCTTATAGCAAACTGGTTTCACTTAGAGAACAGCATATAACACCTTATAACAATCTAATGCCACTTAGGGTACAGAATACAATATCTTATAGCAAGCTAGTACCATTTAAGGTACTATGAACTTATAACAAACTAGTGCCACTTAGGACAATGTATGCAATATCTTACAGCAAACTAGTACAACTTAGGGTACAGCATATGATTTCTTATAACAAATTAGTGACATTCAGGGTACCACATGCTATATTTATTTATTTTATTTATTTATTTAACATTTGTTAACTGGGAAAGTCCGACTTGGAACAAAGCCAATTTTCAGCGGAGGCCCGGGAGGAAACACTCCAGATGCTTGTCTTTGAACATGTATCTTACAGCAAACTACTGTCACTATGGGTAGAGCAAATCATTTTCTAAAAATTAGATTCATTTTTACTTTTGTTTTAGTAAGTCCTAATATTTTAAATTGTTTTGAATGAAAACATTTAAGTTTGTAATTATAACAAATTAAAGTCAATTAGGATACAGCATACAATATCTTACAACAAAGTAATGCCAGTTAAGAGTACAGCATGCGATATATTTTAACAAACTGATACCACTTAGAGAACAAAATACAAATTCTTATAACAGACTAACACTATTTATGGTACAGCATACAATAGCTTATTGCAAACTAATGCCATTTAGGGTACCACATATAATGCATTATCAAAAAGTAATGCAACTTAGGATACAGCGTGCAATATCTTTTAAGAAAGTAATTCCATTTACAGTAAAGCATACAATATCGTATTTAAAACAAATGCCATTTAAGGCGCAGCGTACAATTTATTTTAACAAACTTATATTTTGAGAACAGAATACAGTATCTTAGATGGAACTAGTACAACTTTAGGAACAGTATATGACATCTTGTACTATAGTAGTGCCACCAAGTTACCCATACAATATCTTATAACAAACGAATGCCACTTATAGAACAGCATACAATATCTTATAGCAAAGTGATGCCACTTAGTGTACAGCATACAACATTGTGCAACAAAGTAAGGCCACTTAGGGTGCAGCATTCAGTATCTTATAACAAACTAATACCACCTAAGGTCCTGCATACAATATCCTATAGTAAAATAATGCCACTTAGGGTACAATATGCAATATCTTATAATAAATTAATGCAATTTAGGGTACATCATACAATCTCTAATAACAAACTAATGCCACTTCAAGTACAGCTTACAACATCTTACAGCAAATTAATGCCACTTAGGCTACCACTTACGATATCTTATAACAAACTAAGGACACTTAACATACAAACTAATGTCACTTCAGGTGCAGAATGCAATATCTTACAATAAAGTAATGCCACTTAGGGTACAGCATTCAACATCTTATAACAATCTAATGCCACATAAGGCCCTACATACAATATCCTATTGTAAAATAATGCCACTTAGGGTACAGCATATCTTAAAATAAAGTAATTGACACTTACAGTACAGCATATAATATCTTATAGCAAACTAATGATACTTTGGCTATTTTATACTTTGTTCTGACAGTAAAGTCAAATATTATGTATCATTAAGAGCATGCATACAGACAGGTATAGAAGAAAGAAGATTGACTAAAACAGGCAAACATAAAAAATAAGTGACAGAAGCTCTAATAATATGCTACCAATGGAATGTACAACTGATATGAATATGAGTACAAGAGAATAATGAATGGGTTTGGGCATCTTTTGGATATTAACAAACAAAATAAATTACCCCATGGGCAAACTTATCACTGCTAACAAAAAACACAAGTAGAATCAATAGAAAAAATGTGGAAATATGAAGCACGGCTAGCATAAACTTAAATAAAAATGTTTAACTTCAAGAACAGGTAAGCGCTTTCATTAGGTCTATGTTAGATCATCGAACGCTTAAAAAAGTGAATGGTGATTAATCGACCCTATGTAAGCGAAAGCTTACAATGTCAAAGGGTCAGAACAGTGATTTTTTTCCAAGGGAAAAAAATCGCTATTCCAACAAAAAAAAAAAAACAATGTCAAACATTACATTAAGTGGGGGGCTTTGCCCCCCACACCCCCCTACTTAAATATACCAACTCTGAGACTGCACTACAGTGCCGAAAACAGCAAACTACTGAAGCGGCCAAGTGAATTCTTTCCCAGGGAAAGAGCTCGCTTAACAGCCACTTTGATATTTTGCATTTTCCGTCTTTTAAGTTTGACCAAGATGCATTTGAAAGAATGCGTCTTCGGTCTTGTAATATAGACCCCTTTCACTACCACACCAGTGGCTTCTTCAGACCATTACAAAACCTCTTTTGGTCTATTAGTTTTGTAATGGTCTGAAGAAGCCACCAGTGTGGTGGTGAAAGCACTTACCTTTCCCGAAATGAAAAGTTTTTATTTAAGTTTATGCTAGCGGTGTGTCATTTTCTGCATTTTTTCTACTGATTCTACTTATCTTTTGGATATTACCAACAGCTCTATTAATGTATAGACTTGTCTAGTTCTAAATTACTGTGTAATTATACTAAGCAATTAAAAAATTTGTAAGGATAAGACATTATTGATCAGCTAGTTAGTTTTCTGCACCAAAGCAGTAAATGAGCTACACAGAATATAGTAAGAATATAATAATTACAATAAGTTCATAGGTCATAGGTTCATACTAGGCTATCTGCCCTAGGGCATTTATAAGCCTAGCCAGAGTGTGTTTGGCTTTCGCCACCCATTTTAAATTAATTTTGCTATGCTCTTTTCCGAGGTTAGTATACTGTGCCTCTGTGTAACAGTGACACAGAAGTGATTCCTGGGGTAAACCTATGATCTCCCATCCACACATCAAGATTCCTCTTGAAGAGAGTCAATGAGGGACTCTGCCTAACCTGGACTGGGATTTTATTCCAGAGTGAAAGGAGCCTCTGGGTTATGAATCTGTCCCTCCAGCATGTCCTATTTATTTCAGTGCTGAGGTTCAAGTCTCTCGAGCGTGTAGCTCGATGGGATTTGGATTTTCTGAGGTGCAGCATGTCCATTAATTCCAGGTTGGACATTGCTTTATACGTCAGGCACAGATCGCCTCTGAACAGGCGGTATGCCACTGAGTAGAGCTGGAGTTTCTTTAACCAGGCAGCATATGGCATCTGTTTGAGCCCTTTGATCCTCTTGATGAGGTACTTTTGGGGTCTTTCCAGTTGCTGCAGGTGTCTGGTAAGGTACATCCCAAAAGGGGCATTGTACTAAATTATGGGCCTGATGAGGGATGAGTAAAGAGGCAGGATGACCTCCCTGATCTAGATGTGAATCCCTTCATGATTAGGTGGGCTATATAAAATGTTTTTCTAACCACTTTGGCCACATGGTTGTCAAATGAGAGATTGCTATCAACTTGGGTCCCCAGGTCCCTAATTACTTCTTCTGTACTTAATGGATTACCACCTATGTGGTAATTTGTGGGCACTTTGTTTTTGCCAAAGGGGATGACTATACACTTTTTGGCGTTTAGCTTGAGGCCATGGCTCTGGCACCAGTTGTCTGTTTCTATGAGACCCTTTTGGAGGATGCTTGTGTCAGCTGGAGAGTCGATTATGGCACCCAGTTTGCAGTCATCTGCGAACTTGGTCAGTCACAGTCCTTCCGTGTTGGCCTGTACCTCCAAGAAATATATACCGAACAAGAGAGGTTCCAGGACTGAGACTTGTGGGACGCCACTTGTAACTGGTTTGGAGTCTGCCATGGCTCCAGCAATTCTAACCATGTGGGTTCTGTCCTTGAGCCGGTTTGCAAACCATCTAGTGACATAGGGGTTTATATTTAAGCTGGTGAGCTTATCTATAATGCCCGAGTGGGGTATTATATCGAAGGCTTTTGCAAGGTCCAGGTAGGCTGTGTGGACCACCTTCCCCTCGTCAATGGCTTTGTTGACTGTTTCAAAGAAATCAACCAGGTTTAAGAGGCAGGATAGGCCCTTAACAAAGCTGAACTGGGTAGGATCCAGTGTCTGTTGGTCCCCAATATCTTTATTTATGAGGTCCATGATGATCCTTTCCATAGCTTTGCAGACCAAGCTAGTCAGGCTTATGGGGCAATAGTTTCCAGGATCCGTTGAGGCACCACCTTTTTGGAGAGGGACCACTGTTGCTGTACGCCACTCTTTGGGTACATATTCTGTAGTAAGGCTGAGATTGAACAGTAGTTTTATGTTTGGGTTTAGCTCTTCTTGGAGTTCATGTAGGACGCAGCCTGGGACACTGTCTGGTCCCATTGATGCTGTGTTTTTTGCTTTGGAGAGGGCGGCTCTTACCTGAGCATCTGAGATGTCAGAGGGGCAGCACTCTGCTGGGATAGATATTTGCCCTTTTGGTGGGGGGGGGGTTTGCGCTGAACCTGTCAGCTAGGATGTTGGCAATGTCTGTGGGTTTGTTGTATTTTTTGTCATTTTGGACTAATTCTGAGCATATCTGGGAATTCCCACCCAGGTTCCTAACATAACTAAAGAAAGCCTTGTGATTATCCTTAGTGTCCTGTGCAATTTTTCTCTCGAAGCTGGCCTTAAACGATTTTATGAGTGCCCATAGGTTTTTGCTAATACTGATCAGAGATGCCTTCCCTTTTTGGGATTTTGCTCTATCATGTAGTAGCTTCCTCCTTCTATTGTATAGTTTGTTTATGGCTGGGGTCCACCAGACAGGACGTCTGCCTTTGGAGGATTGGGTCTTGGTTTTATTTGGGATTGCATGATACATGCATTACTGAAGGTGTTCATAGAATGCGTTTATAAAAGATTCTGCAGTCTGGGCCGTATTTTCTACAGGCCCAGGGGCTTTGTAGGATTCCACCTCGGTTTTGAGGAGTGTGAAATTTGCTTTAGAGAAGTTTTTCACTGTGGTTTTCTGGGCAGGGGCTGGGGTCGGGATGTGAATATCCAGTGAGATTAGTTTATGGTCTGATCTTACCAGTGAGGGATACACTTCTGGTCTGGAGGATAGAGTCCCCATGTTGGTGATGATCAGGTCCAGTATGTTTTCCCCTCTTGTGGGAGTGGTAACAAGTTGTTCCATAGCATTTGAGTTTATAAATTCTAGGAACCTTTGGGCTAGGGTGTTGGAGCTAGAGTAATGCTCCCAGTCTATGTTTGGGTAGTTGAAGTCGCCCAATATAATGGTGTTTGGAGAGACCTTCATATTTTCCAGTGTTCTCAGGAAGGCCAAGTGGGGTTCCTGGGTTTGGGAGGGTGGTCTCTAGCAGGCTATAAACTGGAAGGCAGTTTTAACCACTGTTAGTTGCACATGGATAGTCTCTGATGCTTCGTGCTGTGCCACCAACCTGGAGGTGTGGGTATCTTTGACAAATATTGATACTCCCCTCCTTTTGTGGTTCGGTCCAAGTTTTGGGGCCGAAAAGCATGGGATGAGGTATAACCTGGTAGTGCTGGGGTGCTCTCGGGAGCCTTGAACCAGGTTTCTGTTACTGCATAGATATCGATGTTCTCTATGCTAAGGAGAGTTTCAAGTGCGTGCATCTTGAGGTTTAGACTTCTGGCATTGAGTAGCATTACTGCTAGTTTCTTATCCCTTGTGATACCTATGGAGGTGGGTTTGCCTTTTGAGCCTTGCATAAAAAAGGCACTATGGGGGTAGCAAGAGCCTTTGCCAATATCCGAAAGCCCATGGGTGACAGGTGCAAGCCATCCCTAGCAAAGAATTGTGGCTTGTTGAGCATGTCATCCCAGGCTGACAGGCATTGGATCCCCTTTGAATGACACCAATTGTTGAAATTGATCATCTTGTCTTTATATTGTGGCATCATTCTTGGTGAGGGTAAGATGCTACTCAAGGTCAGGGTCATACCGGCCTGGGCTACATGCTCAGAGAGTTCCTCTATGTCTCTTTTCATGTAGTCCAGGGAGGTACATCTCAGGTCTTTCACACCAGCTTGGACAATGACTGAGTCATATTTGTACTTGCCTTGGAGTGACCTGAGTGCTTGTGTTATGTGGCGGATCCTAGTGCCCGACAGGCAGCTCACCGTGACCTTCTCCTTGTTCAGTCTGGTGAGCGAGACGTCAGTGTGCCTGACAATAGAGTCACCTATTACAAGTGCATCAGGTATGTTGTTTAGTCTTAAGGGCTGTGACTGTTCGACACACTGGCTTTGTGAGCTATGTGTTGCACGTGTTTTGTTTTGGGGTAGTGGTTGCTTGGGTGTCTGCTTTGGAGGTCTCTGCTGCTTAGGCAGATTTTTATTTCGAGCCTCTGAGTATGTTTTTGTGTGTTTATGTGTTTGGTTTGCTGTCGTGGTAGGTCTATGTGAGACTGGAATTGTAGTGAGTGTGGTTTCCTTCTCTTCCTGACTGGTTATGCCATTAGTGAGTTGAGAGAGCTTAGCATCCAGTTTGGCTATATGGTTGCATCTCTCACATGTGTTGGAATTTGTTGGGAGGAGGAGTGGGTTGTGTGTGTACATGAGGCAGTTGTAACATTGCCTCAAGATTCCCAAATTCACCAGCTGGACCAGAGAAGAGAAGAGATTGACAACTGATCTTTGGACATGCTAGAATAGTATTGGGAATTCCTTTATAATTGAAAAAAGGGCCAATGGGGAACAAGGTACTCAATTGGAGTTTGTGAGGGTGTGGTGCTTTTAATTTTTTAGTGCTGACTTAGTGAGCAAGTGCCAGGTAACTTAAATGCAATGTGTTACAGGTAACTTAAATGCAAAAACGACAAACAGTAACTTTCTTTCAAGTGAAACAAGGAAATAAGTACAGTAAGCAATGCAGATATCACTAGGGATCCACAGAAGCACTGAAAAGCTGCGTTTTAAGTGGAATTAGCATTTCAGGGAAATAACAAGCAAACAAACAACAAGCATACAAGCAAAGCTAGATTCAGCAGGCCTGGATCTAGTCTATGCTACAGCAAACAAGGTGTACCAATTTCAGTAAGAAACAGTTTAAATATGCAGGCACTATAAGCCTTTAACCAGAAATTCCCAGCTCAGAAGGGCAGAGTCCAGCCTCTCCTCCCACAAGAGTGCAGACCACGAACCTTCTTAATGTAAAATAACTGGCCTGAAGCACAAGTGCTTAAACCAGAACTAATACACTTTTAGAATAACAGGCACTGAGCCCTCAATCAGCAGTTCCCAACTTAGAATGATGTAAGCTACCTGTCCTGCCACCACAGTGCAGGCCACAAACCTTCCTAATGTAAAACAACTGGTCTGAAGCCCAAGTGCTTAATCCAAAAGACTTAGAATGATTTAGACTTAGAATGCCTGGATTAGTGCTCAAGTTATACAAACAAAGCTAGATTCAGCAGGCCTGGATCTAGTCTATGCTACAGCAAACAAGGTGTACCAATTTCAGTAAGAAGCAGTTCAAATATGCAGGCACTATAAGCCTTTAACCAGAAATTCCCAGCTCAGAAGGGCAGAGTCCAGCATCTCCTCCCACAAGAGTGCAGACCACGAACCCTCTTAATGTAAAATAACTGGCCTGAACTCCAAGTGCTTAAACCAGAATTAATACACTTTTAAAATAACAGACACTGAGCCCTCAATCAGTAGTTCCCAACTTAGAAGGATGAAAGCTACCTGTTCTGCCACTACAGTACAGACCACAAACCTTCTTAATGTAAAATAACTGGTCTGAAGCCCAAGTGCTTAAACTAAAAGGCTTAGAATGATTTACACCAAGCAGTAATAAATACAATTGAGTACTTTTAAGATGACACAAAAGCAAAATAAAGTAGGAAGAAACACAAATACAGTAAAAGCAGATACATTTTTTTTTCGATAGTCTTAGGACAATTATTACAATAAGCTGATATTCTGAAAACCATTATTTTAAAAAATCACACGCAATCAAAACAGAATTATACAATTTTTAGACTCTAATAGATCTTGGCCAATGGTCCCCTTCCTACATCCCATCAGCGAGAATGTTTCTATGGGAGATGAGAACCTGGCATCCCTAAGTGGCCAACAGTCCCATAGGTCAGATATTTCCATCTGGAAAGCTTTGTCAACCTGTTTATTTTCCTGAAAGGTGAGAGTCACACATTAATGAGTGAGCCAGATGTTGGTCCCATAGAGGTCCCATCCTAATCCTACCTAACCCCTCCTAAATAGATGTTTTGTGGACTTTACAGTGTCACCTTTGTCGGGATGAGACCTATGTGATTCCACATGCCTACCTTTCTGAAACAGTGAAGCTCACATTCCTACAACAATATTACCCTGACTATCATATTCTGTGAGTAATTATGCATCTGCAAGTAGCTATCATTAATATGGTGGACATAGCTACCTCCCACCCCCTAGGATAGTTGAACAGGTGTTGACAGCTCAAGCCTATACTCTTGTGTCCAGTCACTTATGCACCCATGCTTATTAGATGAACATGGGTCACTTGGACAGTAGTTAGAGCGTCATCTTTGTGCAAAACGTGGCCAGGCAGAATGAGACCATTTTTATTACAGCAAATGTATGACTATATATATTTATTGTTTATTTTTCACTGTTGCCAGAATTGTTATTCTACTTATTCTTTCTTTCATTTGTAATGTTTAATTAATTGAAATATAAGATATTTTTGTATTTACACCAATGTATTGTAATGTTATTTACTGGGTGTCCTCTAAATATAGGATCTACCCAGTATAGTTACATTGTTCAACAGAATAAGCAAATAAATAAATAAATGCATACATACATGCGTAAGTAAGTAACATGAAATGACAAGTAGGTTAAATAAAAATAAATCATGCCTGTCCTTGCTATGAAAGTGAAGGACACAATATAGACACATGTAAAGCTGACCCTTTGGCATAAAGACATGTTGGATAATAGTGTGAAACAACTGGACTGAAAGAAGTCTTAAAAGAAAGCATGTTTTTTCTATGTTGATCTGACTAGTACATGAAGTGCTTGACCAAAGTAATGTAAGTAATCATACCTCTGTGAATGTGCTATCACCAATGGTGCTCTTAATATTGCATCCACATTCATATTTATACCCCTGCAAGCCTAAATGAAAGATGGGGAATTTTACTTACAGGAGTTTATTCAACACAACTACCTTGCTCATTTGCTCAAAAAGAATGAAAATGTCCTTGAGCGTGTAACTACTGAATTATCTATTAAAGCTGACAACAATGTCATTTTTTGTGGATAATATAATTCTTAATGCAAATATAGCTGGTAGATATTACCTTTTCTATGGCTGAATAAAATGGAATAAAATGCTAAGACATAAAAATATTAAAAATTGTGTAAAAATCAGATATTCTTCCTGTAACTTTATATCTGTAACTTTACTGTGAGAATGTCATAAACAGCAAAAAAATGCAGTCCTTAGACAGCACACACACACACACACACACACACACACACACACACACACACACACACACACACACACACACACACACACACACACACAAAAAAAAATCAATGTCAAATACTTTCATCAGAACTATCCAAAAATAAGTTATTAAAAAAAATGACATTGTGCAGACATGGAAATTATACCCTTACTCTGCATGTCAAGGGAGATGCTTCTCCTGTTTTGGGTAGTACATCCCTTAAAACAGCTATATAGTCTACTCTACATGCCTATGTCCAGCATAACAATAGGAAAAGTTTATTGTGGTAATGGAAAAGGTGCCTTGCATAGTGAGAAACAATGACATTATAAAGTACAATGCAGTGCAGAGGTGAACAAGGAGAAATAGACAGCTCCAGTAGCCCTGCAAGGGATTGGAATAATAATAATAATAATAATAATAATAATAATAATAATAATAATAATCATAAAATAATCCAGGCATATTTAAATAAGTTACCATGACTCATGAGCAGATACAAATTAAAGTATGCTAAAATCGGTTTATTATCATAATGTTGAAGTGGATTCAGTCGAATCCACTTTGACGAAGTCCGGAGGTCAAGCGCTGACAATGTTGAACGCTGATATTGTTGAAGTACAAATCTTGCCCCTATCTTGACCAATGTTAGTGCTTGTTCTGAGGTCAAATTCAGAATGTAATTCAACAATATCAAAATTTGGCATTATGACGTTTTGCGGATGTGGGTCAATGATACAATCATTCAACTGAGTCCGCTTCAACATTATGATAGTAAACCATTAAAATTATGGATGTGTGTTATGAACTTACGGGAAAAAACTCCTGGTAAACCATTCAGTCTGAAGCAGCACTGATTTTATGAAAGCTAAACATGCTCTGACTTCAGAATAGCATCAGTTATGACCACATCTAAACCCTCTAAACATTTCATAGGAGTGATAACAAGGAAACATTTCCTGTAGGAAAAGATGAAGTACTTTGGTGGCAAAATAATACCTTCAGACATAAAATGCAGTGTGTGATTAAACACGGTAATAGTGATAGTATACCACACATGAACAATAAACATGTTTTATCTTAGGGTGCTTAAAGGACTCCCACAAAAGATTTACATCACAACCTAAATAAATGCATGCATACATGAACACAAAGTGTAATGGTCATGTATCTGCACATTTTATATAATCTACATAGAGGTGCAACAGTACCCAAAGGGCAAGAAACAAAACATAAGATACCAGGATTCCAACAGTATTTCCAGTTCTGGTGCTCTGCTAGTGTTCCACTAATATTTCCAGTACTGGTGTCCCTATAGTATTTCCAGTTCCAGTTTTCAACTACTATTCCCAATGTTTGTGCTCCACTAATACTCCAAAGGCTAAAAACAATTATCTGCCATTTTGTGCAGGCATAAATGTCTTAAATTAAGCTAGAAAACCTACAGTAATGGCTTTTACTTTTTGTATGAGGAAGAGGCACATGGGCCGGCTTCATTGACAATGCATGTCTTCAGACAATAGCTAATATTGTGCCATCCTCGTGACACCTGTTTCTATGCTAATAGTTGGGACAAAAGCTCAGGCTGTGTAACCTCAATCCAGCAGGGAACAGACAGCTCTAGTTTCATAGGCTTTCAAATATGTATCACAGCTAGAACAAAGAACCTACTGTCTCAATGCATGTATGTGCAGACATCAGTGAACTCTATTTTCAGCATTTGTGGGAAGCTGTCCATAAACTAAAAATAATCCTCTGCAGTCTGGGCCTTTGCACTATCTGGTTCTTCAGCTCATTGAACATATGCCCAAAATTTGGCAGAATATTTTCTGGTTTGCTGGTTCCAACAGTCAACAGTGGTACCAGTACAGAGCAAGCAGCGTGCTACTTTACTCAGCTCCTGGATGACATCGCACTCATCAATTGGCACATCTTTAGAGTTCAAGGATGAGTTGAGTAAACCTGCAGCTGAGGAGGCACACGTGAAGGATATATTGCCATACCCATATATCAGCCAATAGAAAATTCCTTTTGATAATGAGAAAATATGTTTGTAAACCTCTTTGTATATATAGTCAGTCCAGGTGGTCAGACATTGTAGTGTCTGTGATGCTGTATATGGATCCATTTACAGCACACAGTGGATTATGGGCACATTAGCACTGTAGTATGAGAGTTAGCAAGGATATGAAAATATGCGTATATTCAGACTGCAATAAAACATACAAGTTCATCACCACAGCTGTACATAATATATCACAAACTATGGATAGACAGCCAGACAGGCAGACAAACAGCATTAGTGACACCTACATAGAGAATGTGATATTTACAATCATTTGGAAATACAGAGCTTCATACTCTGAAAACTGCAACAGTGAGACAAATTAATGAAACTTAAATGGCGAATGAACTTTCATCAGATGGGATGTGTAGCTTGGCATTCCTTACAAAAATAAAAGAGGGGATAAAGCTGCATACATTAAAAATATGGGGACTTTGATACTCAGAAAAATGTAGACTAAATTTTATCTAAATGCACATTTGAGCAGTTAAGTTAGATATGTATGTATTTGGTCAGTCATTCTTCAGTGTTAAGTAATAAAACATGGGGTATCCATCAGAAAGCTGTTGGATCAGAACACAGACACACAGATACACAGACATATGAAACACAAACATACCCACACACACCCACACACCTCACACATACACAGTTTTCACAAATGTCACACTGATGCGCTGCACACACACACACACACACACACACACACACACACACACACACACACACACACACACACACACACACACACTCCTAATGCCAGATGTTGTGCAGTACAGCAGTGTATTAATACCTACATGTATGTAAATAAGGAAACAAATAAATAACATTGAAAAATAGGTAACTTATCTTCTCTAGACATCGGAACACACAATAATTTGATGACGATCAATGTACTGATTTCAGACTACCTGATATTATGCTCATTGTAAAAACATGTCTACTAGTCTGGTAATAAGACACACAGTGCAGATATATATGCATAAGCATACACACATATACACACATACACGCACACACACACACACACACACACACACACACACACACACACACACACACACACACACACACACAGAAAATTAAACTCAACATGCACACCATTCAACATCATGTACCCCAAATTTACACAAAACATCAAACATACTTCAAACATTTGTCACAATGACCTAAATTAGCCTGCAATAACTCAGTAAAAATAGTTATATAAATATATATATATTTTGTTATTGGATAGATTCCTGCTTTGTTAACTAGACTTGTATTATGCTGTTATAATATTTTTGCATGCTGGCTATTGTATCATATAGACTCAAACTACATTAGAAGACTAGTATCCTATTGCCATAATGGTATATGCTTAATATCATTTTTAGACTTTTTCCATACTGTAAGCTGCTTTTTGGTCTACTATGTACTTGCTTATCCCAGGCTGAGAATGAAAGCAGTCCATCTTGATAATATTCTGCCCCGATTAACAAATGCTATATACAATAAATACATAAAGAAGCATTGGGGATACACTTCCAAATCCTCTGTATCCCCCAAAACTTAGAGGATTGCACTTAGAAATGGCTATGCTGATCAGGACAACCTTGCATCTTGCAAAGCGTACAACTCTCAAGTCTTTCATAGCCAATAGCAAACTTACCTGTCATATTTTCTTACATACATATCCATTTACCCAACCCCTCATCTGGACAACTTTAATGATCTTCACCACTTATCGACCATACACTGTAATACTGCATGCAGCTAATCAATCACTTCAAAATGTACACTGCAACTTGTAGCTGCATACAAACACTGCAAGCTTCTGATCACTCACCCCACACCAGTGATTTTATCACTTACCCAAATCAAAGTCAACAAACACAGAGACACAGAGATGTGCTCATGCATGTGCACACACAGAAATACAGGCACAGAGCATCCAAATACACACACAAAGCACACCTCACACATACACACTTAGGACAAATGTCACACAGATGCACGTGCGCACACACACACACACACACACACACACACACACACACACACACACACACACACACACACACATACATGTATGGAAGCCGCTGTGGTGCAGTGGTAGCATTGTCGCCTCACAGCAAGAGGTTCTCCTGTTCGATTCTCAGCTGGAGTGTCTTTTGTGTGGATTCTGCATGTCCTCCCCGTGGTTGAGTGGCATTTGAATGACATACGTAGGGCGTGCCTTCGATGAAGGTTGGACGTCGAGCTGGCACCTCGGCACTGTAAAAAAAAATCTTCTGCCAATCATTAGCAGACCGGAGTTCCGCTGTAGTGACCCTTAACCAGGAAACGCCAAAAGAAGAACAAACAATATATAAAACAAGCATGCATATTTGATTAGTGAGTGTTGAGATGAACAGACATTAGTCAAAATGATGTAGATGTGGGTGTCTGCAATGTAATAGACTGCACCCAAAAATTCAAGTATTTAAAGAAAGCTACCAACTACAATCAGCTATACATAATCAAACACAGAAAGTCTGTATGAAAGGACCTCCACATCCACCCTAATAGGACCTCTGAGTATAGCCTCAACATGCAGTACTCTCAGTTGCTAACGCAGCAATTGCAACCCAGCTAGCACCATATAGTGCATAACATCCATGTCTGCTACTGCCATATACAACCATAAATGTTTATCAAAACATACAAATGATTTTTGTACAGCACTTCAGCTCTTTAATCTTCCAAACATATGAAGTCATAAGTGCATAACATCCATGTCTGCTACTGCCATATACAACCATAAATGTTTATCAAAACATACAAATGATTTTTGTACAGCACTTCAGCTCTTTAATCTTCCAAACATATGAAGTCATAGAACACTTTCATTGAATACTCATAGTACTTGAAGGAGCACTTGTTTTATGCAAATTCATGCCATTAAAAATTATGGTACATCCCTACACCCTTATGAAGGCTTAATGATCAGCACACCTTCTTAGTTTACTAATTTCACTCCAAGACTCCTGCAAATTATAGAAAAAGCAAATAAGTTATTCATTTTTGTATTTAATTACTGCTTTTTTCCATAATGCCGTCATCTCAGGCAGGGAATAAACATACCATTTAGCTAAAATATATTACTACAGTGCATAGCAAGCAACTAAACAGGACAGAAAAAAACTTGAGTATCCCATTTCAAGTATGCAAGAAATGAGCAGTCCATGTTTGAGTACATGAAGGGATACCTTCATAATTTCAATTAATGAGTCCCTCCACCCAAAACAACAATTCATAAAAATTCCTATGACAGAAAGAGGTTCGCAGTGCAACAACCTCACTTCCACCTTAAGACTGTACAAAGGCATCATAAAAGTAGTGCTGTAACTAGAGTATGGTTTGTGCTCAGAAAAAAAAATAACAGCTAGAATTTATAGTCTCTCCAACCAGAAATAAAGTTTAAATATGGCAGAAGAGTTCAACAGTATGGAGTACAAAAGAAATGCTGTAGAGGAGGGATGTACATTAACAGACATGGCGCAAAAAGTGGTTAGATTCTTGTTAGCAGATAGACTAAGGCTAGTATTCGTAGTCCAGGGCTTCACATTTTTATAGCGGTAATCAACGAAGAGTGGTGCTTTGTGATACAAATCCCAGACTTACAGTATGTCTATAGAAATGCAGCGAACTTTTTATAAACACACCCCCTATAGCAAAACTGTAACTTGCTTAATGTATAAGTGATAGGGGACAGCTAATACACAGATAAGGAAAGTTAGATGTTTATCTATGAGTACAATTCATAGAAATGAATCTATAATGAGGTCATTTACACAAAAACTGTGTAAATGGCCCTGAACATATGCCAGTACGCAGCAGTTTATCATGAGAGTATGGAGATGCAAGGGGACGGGAAAAAGAGAATATGCAGTGTCATATATTTTAAAAGGAGGTTTTGTTATTGACTTTACTTAAATAAAGCATTCTTATGTATTTAAGTGTTTGTGCATAATGGGCAAAGTACTAAAGGGGTTTTTGAGGGAAATGTTTCATTTTGGAGTCAGTCTAGTGCTTGTGCAGATATGCATATATTATTGAAGGGAATCACTTAGCGAAATGTTTTATTTTGGTGACTTTGCATTCTTGGACATATTACTGAAGGGGTCACTTGGGGAAATGTTTCATTTTGGTACTTGTGCACATGTGGGCATTTACTGAAGGGGTCTCTTGGGTGAAAGTTTCATTTTGTTGCTTGTGTATACTTAGGCATACTCCTGAAGGGGTTGTTAGGGGAAATCATTCATTTGTGTGTCAGGGAAGTACTTGTGCATGCCTAGACAAATTACTGAATGGATGGTAGGGGTCAAGTTTGTAGAATGCAACTCCAATATCGAAGGTGATGCATCAGTTTTAACAATAGATGTGCATAGTGCTTGGACGCCTGACTATGAATTGCAAAAACATCTCATTAACACAGCCTGCCTTACAACATTTCTCATTTGAATTTCATTATTTTTAAGGCATTTTGCATTAGCATTAATGGCCTGTAGGAATTTCACCTTTGCTGTTCTCATTCATAAGCATCAGGGATATCTCTATCGCACTTGCGCAAGTGACTATAAATACCAGCCTAAATCTCATTCTTTGTGTGTGTGTGTGTGTGTGTGTGTGTGTGTGTGTGTGTGTGTGTGCATGTCTACACACACACACACACACACACACACACACACACACACACACACACACACACACACACACACACACACACACATATATATATATATATATATATATATATATATATATATATATATATATATAGTGTACTGATACAATTGGTCAAAAGTACCAAATGCCGAAAGAAAAAAAAGCTTGTATAACTGATCGAAATATAGCTGAATGCACTTACCAGCCTTTATTTCAGTGTGAGATTGCAATACAGTATGTATTGCAGAATTTGCCCTTTCCCCACTGTATTGCATTCTCAGAGTTGGTGTATATAATTAGGAAGGGGTGTGGGGAGTTCAAGGGGGGCTTGTTCTCTGCAAAAAGCAAGTTTAAACTGTTTTGTTGTGATTTTTTTGATCAGCATGTTTTTGAAAAATTGTGAACAATCACTTGCCATTCAATATTGTGATTTTTTTTGATTAAGGGTCATACACACACACACATATATATATATATATATATATAGATAGATATATATATTTTTATATATATATATATATATATATATATATATATATATATGTGTGTGTGTGTGTATAGATATATCTATATATATATATATATATATATCTGTATATATATATATATATATATATATATATATATATATATATATATATATATATATATATATATATATATATATATATATATATATATATATATATATATATATATATATATATATATATATATATATATATATATATATATATATAAACACATAGCTAGAGAGAGACAGGTAAAGGTGGATAGATTAGATAGATACATAGATAGATAGATAGATAGATAGATAGATAGATAGATAGATAGATCATTTTGCAGACTAAAAGAAGGAATGTTCTATACATCAGTGGAACACTGTTAAAATCATACTTGATTGCTCCATACATGTATACTAACAACAGCAGGTCTTTAAATCTATTAGTGAACTTTTCTGCTCATGGGTGCCCGGTCATGGGTAATATTTCTAGCCATGAAGACTGAGGTATGGAAACAACAGGGACTTGTTCTTTACTTATTTATCGAAGGTTAACCTTGATCCAAGATACTGGAATTAATCCAACTAGGAGCAAAACAAAAGTAGTCTATTCAGGCCTGGACAGATTAACTAGTGACCGTGACGTCATCTACTGGCTCAGATTGCCTTCCTGAGCAAATCTTCTGAAGGACTCAGCAAATAAATAAACTTTCTTATTAAGAGACAAAGACATACAAGTTGAAGGCAACCTCCAAGGAAAAAATAATTTGAGACCAAAATTTAGAAAAGCTATATAAGAATTCAGAAATGTATATAGACCATCGTAATAAAATGAATAAATATATGCCTGGTTTTATATTTTTAAATGATTTTACAATTGAAAAAAATATATAATGTGCCTTACTGGGACTTTTCTCCCTCCTTTTACATCTGTAATTCCTTCCTTAACTGCCCCCTTTTTGTTTTATTTTGTTTGAAGCAATCAAAAAACAGAATTGAATAACACAAACCAGTTTGCTTGTCCTTAGAGTGTGTTAATAATTCCCTTTTCCAACATTATATTCATCCCAGTGTCTCAATAAGATTATGCAGCTGAGATGGTGTGTGTGATAATCTGAACCATGTCATACTGAAGAATGATATCTTAGGCTTACTAAAAATTGTCGCTACATTTGAAATAAAAGGTGGGCTTTCAGCACACAGGAATTTTAAGCAGAAGTTTCAGGTAGAGAGAGGAAGCAATAAAGTACCTATTCATAAAATTGTAATATGATGGTGAACATAGGTATGAGGTGCCACTGATTTACTTGTAGGCCTGTTATGCAAAACCCCTTTCAAGAACATTTTGACATGTGTCAGTCTGGAATGGGGGGGATCAATGAGGAGACATGCTGAAATGCCCGATAAATGAACCCTGATAAAGGAATAAGAAAGGACATGGGATAGTAACTCACACAAATACTGTAAAACCAGAAAGCAACTAGCCCTGAGGGGGTGCTGGTTACATTGTTGGCACCAGTTGGAAAACCTTTTCTATTTGCTAATATAGGATTTTCTAGCAGCAGTCTTTCTTGCCTCCAATAGCACCTTCTGTACATCCACAGAAAACAAGTGCCTAAAAGGAATTAAGACTCTATCATCCAGGTAGTCAATTGAAGATGATTGATATCATTATATAACAAACACCCTTGTCCTTGTGTGAGTAGATCTGTCAGGAAGCTTGTGGTAATTGTCCCTGGCCATTTTCAAAAGAATGAGAACCACAGTTGCCTGTGCCAAAGTGATCCTTGGGAGATTTATTCTGAATCTTCAGAAATGCCCTGGATATTAGTGGAAAGAGTGGAAAACCATACAGAAACATTCCTGTCCAAAGAAAAGAAAAAAGCATCTGTCTTTCTGACCTTCCTGCATGGAGTTCTGGAACAGAATCCTGGCCGTTTGATTGCTCAGAGTGGATGTAAAGAGGTCTGCTTGAGGAGATCCCCACAGATGGATCAAGTCGTGTAAGATATCCTGATGTAGTTTCCATTCATAAGGATATGTTCTGGTACTGCTCATCTTGTCTGCCACACAGTTTTGCTCTGACAGAATATAGGATGCCTGTAAAGTGAGATTGTGCTGTGAAGCTATATCCCAAGCTAACATAGCTAGTCTGCAAAGGGGGTATGACCCGGTTCCCCCTTACTTGTTGATGTTCCACATCACTATGGTATTATCTGTAACCACTTGAGGAGGTCCCAGGAACCAAAGATGGTTCAGAGAATTGAGTGTCTGGATCAGGGCAAACACCTCCTTGATATTTTTGTGCTTTCATCTGTCCTTGGTGTTCCCCATCCCTTACACTTTTATCTCTCCTGAAACTGCCCCCAAAGCAAAGTACGAAGCATCTGTGGTAACTGATTGCTTTGGAGCAGGGAAGGAGAAGGGGAGGCCCGGATTTAAGGATATCTGTTGTTTCCAGTAAGTGATTTCTCTTCTAACAAATCTCAGTGCTGGGATCTGAAAAGATAAAGGATTTTGATGCTGGGGCCAAAGAGATTTTAGATAACACTATATCTTTCTCACATGCAGTCTTGCCAGGAGTATCTTGAGAATCATAGGTGCCTTGAGACCCAAAATCCTGAAGTAGATGACTAAAATATGATGGAAATCCTTAGAAATAGTTTTAAATAAAGATCTATTTTTTCCTGTGAAAGAAAAGCTCTTTGAAATGAGGCATGAGGCTGACATCTCAGGAACATAATCTTATGTGAAGACGTCAAGAAAGACTTTTGAATGTTTCTTGGAATCCAAGAGAGAGATTCCTGACATTTTGAAAAAGACTCTACAAAGATAATCAACTCATTTAAATACAGATAAATGTGGCTATCCTGAAGCCTGGAATGAGCTATAACTGGAACTAGACACTTTGTGAACACTCTTGGGGCAGTGGATAGTCCAAAGAGTAAGGCAGAGAGCTGATAATGCTATCCAGACACATAAAACCTGAAAAAAAAAATGCCTGAAGTCTGGCTGAATACAAATGGGATGATAAGCATCAGTTTAAGTCTAGTGTTACCAGGAAACTTGAAAGAAGAAGAAGAGGCAACAGGTTGTGAAGTGACATCATTTTGAATTTCAGTACTATTACAAACAAGGTTAGAAAAAAAGTTCCAGAACTGGCCTCCAAGCATTTTCCTGATTTGAAATTAAGGACATCCTTGAATAAAACCCCTGCCCCACCTGTGAAGGAGGAACAGGTTCTATCACTCCTTGGAATAGCATGTGACGAAGAAAAGGTGGAAACAAACAAGTCTGATCTACAGGATGAGGAATAACCCAATGGAAAGGAGAAATTTTCTTCCACTGCCATCTGTAAGTTTGATGAATGATTTTCGGAACCCATTTGTCTGAAACAATAGTTGCCAAAGATAAAAATGAAGATTCAGACTTTCTGGAAGAGAAGAAAGACCAGGATGGCAGAGGGTCACAAGGTCTCTTGAACATTCAGACTTGTTGGACTGCCCTTGTTTTTTGGGAGGTTTAAGACTTGTTTTTGGAACCTCCTTGCCATTTCTTCTTAAAAATTCGTTTACCTGAATTCTGTTATGACTATTTATTTTGTTTTTTGCTGAAACTGGATGAGGAGAAAGAAAATCCCTTGGGCAATTTTGAAAAGGATGACAGAAAAATCTTAAGACCTTGCTCAGCTTGCCCCTTTTTATCACATTTGCAGCAGAGGGGGCAAACACTAAATCTCTATCCAAGCGAGAATTTAAAATATCATTTTACATCACCTGGGAGGTTCTGAGAAAGCAGCCAAGCAAACCTCGTTAAGACAGTACCGGTGGCCTTAGCCATGGAAGATGTATCAACACAGTCATATACATACCCTGCAAACAATGAGTAGCAAACTATGCAATAGAAGAAACTAAGTTGGTTAAAGAAGATTAAAAAAAAACTGTAGATAAAATAGTCCCAATACTTTCGCAATATGTCAGAATAAACTTTAATATATGAGCCTGACAATTTAAAATTCTGAAATTCAAAGTTGCTGAAGTGTACACTTATTTCACAAATCTATCAATAATTTTCCTATCCTTATTAGAAAGAGTTGAAATGTAATTAGGTTCTTAGCAGTAGAGGGGTCAACTAAGGCTATAGCTGCTGAGTTAGGTTTGGGAATAGTGTATACAATTTTAAAGGACTGAGGAACTTTATACATCCTATCTGCCTTTTTAGGGACAGCCGGCTGACTATCAGGAAAATTGCAGGCAATAAGACAGGACAGGACAGGAGCAATGGGTGTATGTTCTAAAAAGTCCTTCTGTAACAACTCATAGTATTTCCTGAGGGATTGATAAACCTTGGGGATCTCTAACTGAAAACACTGGAGCATTCTAGCAATCATCTCAGAGAAAGAGATCCCCTCCCCCAGACAGAATCAGAAAGTGAGCTCTGCTCTGAGTCTGCATTGGAAATCTGAAGAAAAAACAATAAATCCATCTTCCTGTTCAGATTCAGAATCTTGAATCTCTTTAGGAAAGGCGGCAACCCTCTTTCTTTTACTGGAAGCTACTCTACAAGAAGGATCAATCACCAGAATCAAACCCTGACCTAGTCACAGTAAGCTACTCCTATCCAAAGAAATTTCAGGAGTAGATATATGCTTGGTTTTCTGTTTCTTTCTGACAGGAAAACTGAGGCCAGCCATGTTACTAATGGTAGCCACTGCTTCCCCTGGGATGGACACAGCATTCTGACAAAAAGGGGAAACCTTACCTGTTCCCTCTCCCAGGACCTACAAGAATGTCTCTTCCTTACCCACTCAGGGAACCTCAAGAACCGTAGAGAACTTGGCTAACTCCCAGTCCATAGTGGCTGTAGGTGCCACACCAGAGGGATCTGGGGTAAATGATGAGTGGTCTAAGGTACAACAAATGGCCACAGAGAGTCACCCACCTGTGGCTTAGCCATTCTGCTAGCCTGCTGTGGTGGCAAAGGCTGTTTTCTTAACTTTTTCTTTGTGTAGCTGGAAGAAGGACAAACCATGGGACTGACTACCTGTTCCATGTTCTAATTGAAAATGGTGTCTCTGTCCTGGGGGAAATAAGCGACAAATGTCAGCAAAACTACCAGTCCACAAAAGTTATTTTTTTTGACGGAAAAAAACACAGTAAAAAGTTCTTTCTAACACTACGCAGTCCCACATTGAAAGCTAAACAGAAATTCTCCACAGCAAATATGTTATCAGTTAGGTAATATCACTTTTAACCTGACAGAAACCACATTACAGTCTTGAGATAATCCATTAAATAAAAACTCTCCTTGCTTTAAAATACATTTCCTGAAGAGGAAAGTAGTAAAACATCAGTAAAAAATAAGAGCATGGATGTTTTCCCAAGGGGGACTTATCTGCCCAGCTATGTAAAGCACAAGCTAACTGTTGATCCTCAAAAGCCTCAGAGGAGCATACTCTTTGACAGCAGAAAAACACTGAAGTGCTTTATGCCCACACTTTCATTTTACTCAGTTCAGGTCAAGTTGATTGACAGTTTGGGTTCATGGTAGAGGCCCTGAAACTTTGGAAGCTGAAGAACATCACAATTAACCATACTGAGTGGGTCCTGGTTGAAGTTGTTTGTTTAGTTATTTATTTTTGTTTGATTATGGAGAAAGTCCAACTGGGTCATGTGAAACTCCTTCTCATTGGAAGCCCCTAGAGAAAACGCCACAAAATCAGGCATTGTTAGAATATAAAGGAAAAAAAATGCAGACAAAACACACACACACACACACACACACACACACACACACACACACACACACACACACACACACACACACACACACACACACAAAACTAATGCAGTAAAGCATGACAATAAGAATGCTTTAACAAATGATTGTTTTTGGGAGAAAGATTAGTTACAAAGCATTGTAAGTGTGTAAAGAGAATATGGAGGGATATGGATGGGGATATTAATGAGGATAGACATGATTATAATTAGGACATGACAGGAGAGCAAGGAGGTGTTATTAAACTAAAGATATTTGGAGCTGTTTACAGAGAAGGATTTAGTACACATGGAAAAGTAACAGTTTAGAGTTGGAAGAAAGAGTAATATTTGATGCTTCTAGGATGATAAAGGGCAGATGACATGATTAGAGGAAATAATGGCAATAGAAAAACCAAATGTGCATGCAATGCATGAATAATTGTAGAAGAAAAGCAAGAGGTGTAATGCTGAGTTTAGCAAGTTGTTAGTGAGTGTGTTATCTTTTACCCTGATGCTCACATTATGAGAGGCAATTTTCCCCATTTTAGAGAAGGAAGGTTGAGAGCTACGACTAAAATAATGAATGCACACATCTCTTCATGAACCAGTGATAGTGGAACTGGTACCAGAAGATAGCAAGTAGGTAAGGATGGAAGGCTTTTGGTGTGAGTGAAGCTAAATGGCAATCCTAAATGTGAGAGAAGGAGGTGAGGGAAATAGCAAAGCGAGTGCTAACATGAAATAGACAGAGTAACGGGGCAGTTACTGATATGGTAGGGCAGTTTTAAGGCAATGACCGAAGGCAGCTTATTACAAAATTAAGGGATAAAAGGGAGGACCTCACTTATCAGAATAAAGATGATTATAGCAAGCACTGAGATAAGTAAATAGGAAGTAAGTCAATGAAAGAAAAGGGATGGTGGTTTAGAAGGAGGAAAAGAAAGACGTAAGTTGATAAAAGGTATTAGCTCAAAATGAAGTAGAGTAAGAACAGAGATTAAATCAAACACAGAGTAAAATGCTAACATGTAAACAATACCCCAAAGAATGGCAGATGATAAAAGGGAAGAGTAACTCGGGGATCTAATGCCTTCATGTTATGGTATAGTACATACTGCCAATTAAGTTCATAGGTTGGTATTAGGCTATCGGCCCTAGGGCCTGTACAAGCCTAGCCATAACAATTACCTGGCTATTTCTTCCCACAATATTTACTTCTCTGGACTCCTGTCTAGCAGTGCGACTGACATGATCCCCGGGGTGAATTTCCTATCTTCCATCCAGTCGTCAAGGTTCCTTTTGAAGAGGGCCATGGAGGCACTCTGTATGACATGTATGGGCAGTCTATTCCAGAGTATGGGGAGTCTCTGGGTCAGGAACCTATCCCTCCAGCATGTTTTGTTCATTGTAATGACAAGGTTTAGGTCCCTGGAGCATGTGGCTCTGATGGACTGGCATTTCTTTAAGTGTAGCATGTCCAACAGCTCTGGGTTTGACATGGCCTTGTATATTAAGCAGAGATCACCTCTGAGTAGACAATACATGACAAAGTATAGCTGGAGTTTTTTTAGTCGGTCAGCATAGGGCATCTGCTTTAGGCCTGTGATTCTTTTAGTGACGTGTTTCTGCTGCCTTTCCAGTTGTTGCAGATGTCTTGTGAGGTATATGCCAAATGGGGTGTTGTACTCTATGATGGGTCTAATGAGGGATGAGTACAGCAGGACCTCCTTTCTTCTGGATGAAAATCCCTTAGTGATGAGCAATTAGCAAAAAAAAAAAAATGGGGGATGATTGTCAGTGGAACTTGGGGGGGGGGTGAATCTATAAATATGAAGATGTGACACAAGATGATTTAGACGGTTTACTATCATTATTTTGAATGACACTCGGTTGACCGCACTATGTTCGACAACGGAAAGTCGAACACAACAATGTCAAACTTTAAAAGCAAGCCTAGGAATGGGTTTTAACATGGGTCTAGATAGGGATTCACTGCTATTGCCAGAATACAAACCTCGTCCCTATCTTGACCCATGTTAAAACTCATTCCTAGGCTTGCTTTTAAAGTTCAACATTGCTGTGTTTGACTTTCCATTGTCGAACATAGTGCGGTCGACCGAGTGTCATTCGAAATAATGGTAGTAAACCATTTAGACTTTATAAAACCAGAATGTTGCTCTAGATCAATTAAACTATAGATCTATGACACTATATATCAAACTATATTCAGAAAATTTGTTCTCAAAACATAACTGTTAAAAGTTATATATTGAGAAATGGTAGCTTTTACGAAGGCTGGAAAACATACAGTTAGTTGATGACCATTAAATGCATTTGCAGAAAGAATAGAATGAATACCAGTTATATGAGTATGTGTGATCCTGAAAAGTTATCAAGATATATTTGATTTGCTGTAAATGGTCTTTTTACTTAGGGATTCAAGCAAGGGGGATATGGAACATATTTGAGCATTACATTATAAGTCAAGAATTAAAATGTAGTAAACTGTGAAATGACAAGAGAGGCAGATGTGTGAAGATGAACATGGCTAGGATATCTCTTTTAGCCATGACTATTTGTGCATGAGATTCAGACTTTAGCATGAAAAGTAATGAAAGTAAATTCTAAAACTGAGACGTATAAGGCAGAGAAATGATCTACCTTAATAATGTTCATATATCCTTCTACACAGGGGGCACTCAGTCATGTTGAAGGAATTGCAAGTATCACAGAATGCTAAATACACAACACCTTTTATATCACAGTTATAATGTTCATTCTAAATAAATCAACTACCACATGTAATTTAAGTTCTGTGCCTTCAAATATATATATGTGCATCGTGAGCACACTCCACAATTTAGCATACCCTTTCCATGTTTTCTATGAGTTATCTCACTTCCACTTTTTCTTTCCAATTTTCCTTAATATTCATATGTATTTTATATGTAAAGTATGGTCTCTCACCAGCAATGCCAGCTATTTCATTAGAACACTGAAATATTTTCCAGTTTTGGTTAATTACGTTTTTTATCTTGCTACTCTCAGGGTTATATTTTTAAAATCATGTCTTTCTCGTAGACACAAATGTTACCCATTTTCTCATCTCCAGTTTTATATTCCACAGCTCTCCCCATTAGTGGCATATATTTGTTTCTCCTATCAGCTAGTACTTCTTCAATAACTTTGTTTCATAACAATAAGGGATATCTCCTCTGTAAGAGATTTCTGTTTGTCAGCTTAACTCAGCCTTTAGAATTTCATCTAAGAAAATTCAGCTGTGCCTCATCATTTGTCCCTTAAGCAAGCTTCTCTTTTGCATCAATAGATGTTTGCTTTTGAAGTGCAAATAATTGCTAGAGAATGTGGGTTTTTCCATTATACGTTTGATCTAAAGTTCTCAAATTCATTATTCTTTTTTCAATGCAGTTATCTATGTAGTTGATTCCTTCATAAGAATAATTGTATGGACATTCTAAAAATGGCAGTATATTTTGAATATATGTCAACATGGGGATAGTTCCACTCTTTTAACTACTCTTCATTGCTGTTCCATAGAATAAAGATACCATCGAAAAATCTCTAATACAATTTTATGTATCCATTGTAGGCTGAATTAAACACATAATTCTCTCAATACCACATGACAAAGATTGTGTATAAAGGGGCATGTGCTGCACCCATAGCAACAACTGTTAAACTACCCCCTCTCAAAAAATATTAACTTGTTGATTAAAATTATTTCCATAAAGGTCATAAGAACATTTATGTCTTGGTTATTCAAAAATTCACAGTCCAACATTGCCTCCTGGAACCAGCTTAAACGTTCTTGGTAGGGTAAAAAACAAACCTACAATGTCAATAGTTTGCAAATATAATACCTTGTCTGTATAAATCCCTTTTGATATTTCTCTAAAATCCTTTATCGTGTATAAATATGTATATAGATAGGAGATGTATTTTAGACCGTGCTGCTGCTATAATAGGGCATGGAGGGATCTTCAATATCTTTGTGGATCTTAGGTATTCCAAAAAAGCAGGGAATACAGGAGCAACAAGCTCCAAATACTTAAGCACTTCTGGAGCTATTGTATCTTGTATAGCCATATTTAGTAATAACATTTCAATCTTGTGATTTGTAATATTTATTTCATTCTTTGAAACAATAGCATATTGGTTACATTGGTTAAAATGTTAATCATTCTGCTTGAATAATCTCTGCTGTCCGTTAAAGCCAGCCCATCCCCCTTTATCAAATTCCATTAGTTTCTATCTTTCACTAAGTTAGGTAACAAACTCCTTTCACTGGGATTTAAATTGTGACAATGAAATGATTTCTTATAATTTATAATCTTCCAGATATCTCGTTCACACATTTTTTTTTCAAAAAGATCTACTGATGGATATAGTGAGGGTCATATGGATTTGTCCTGGTAAAACTCACATTATTACCAGATGCACTAATACTGCCATTAAACAAGATAAAAAACATTATTTTTATAGTAAATGGTTTTAACTGTATTATAATATCTGCAATATCAATGTAACTAGGAGGCACAAATGTGATCCCCCTTTGAAATGTTTCAAAATATTTGCTACTGATTTCTAAATTACTCTAGATGAATATATTGTACCCCTTGGATGAGTACAAAACACCATCTGAATGTCCATAAATGTCTTCAATAGTTCCAGGTGTCCCTAGTTCCACCATTTCATCAACTTTTCAAATGTCCACGTTGCCCCTGATTGTTCATTCACTGATTCACTTGAGCATGGGGAGTGGATTCCTGTACAGTCACACTGCCTCTGTTGGCCAGACATTCTGACTGCCCTAGGGGCAGTTGTAGATCATAGCCCATGCAAAAAGGGATATTGGATACCAGATTATTACCTTCATTATTGTTGTCTTCTATTGGCTTGCTCAAACCAGCTGCCAGTATATAAGATTTATTCGTAGAAGCTTACATATTTTTACCTGTTTTAGGTAGTGGGTAAATGACTTCCTCAGCATATTCCTGAATATATTGTTCAAGTTTATTCATCTTTTTGTCCTTAATGGTAGCAACATGTTTATTAATTTTGTTAAATACTGAAAGAATTTCAACTTTTCTATGCTTGAACAGAAAATTGTCACTTAAGACATTAAAAGCAAGGTGAATTTTATCAAGTAAACCATTCAGTTTTCTATCATTGTCTTTAATAATGAAGGTATTAATTTACACTCAAATCCAGAAAAAACTTCAAGCATGTCACAATGTAGTTTTAACTCTTCAGTTACTCTATTAGGGTATTTCTAGGTTCTAAGATGCTTTACTACCCTATTATTGGTAACACATTCTTTTAAATGACAGTTATCCAGTTGCAGACTGTTATACTTTGCAAGTTTGCACTCTAAAGTTTTTAATTGAATATCAAAAGTCTCAACTACAGGTGTATTTGAGTACTTCAGTGCGGCGGCCACAGTGGTGCAGTGGTTAGCATTGCTGCCTCACAGCAAGAGGTTCTCCGGTTCGATCCTCAGCTGGGGTGCCTTCTGTGTGGAGTCTGCATGTCCTCCCTGTGGTCGCTTGGGTTTCCTCTGGGTGCTCTGGTTTCCTCCCACATCCCAAATACATGCTGCAGGTCGATTGGACACTCTAAATTGGCTCTAGGTGTGAGTGTGCATGTGTGTGTGCCTTCTGTGGAAGGTTGGGCGCCGGGCTGGCAACTCGACACCGTAAAACTCCACTGCCAATCATGAGCAGACAAGGTGATCCGCTGTGGTGACCCCTAACTGGGAATAGCCGAAAGAAGAAGAAGAAGAAGACTGACAGCTTTTCCTCAAGCCATTTCTTTAACTTAGGAATAACATAGGTTCTAGATCCTTCTGAATGGAAATTGCCATTATTAACTTGCCTTTCTCTGGTATATGCTGTTATCTTTTGTATTGCTCCACTTAACTGGCCTATATCATTAGTTTTAGGTTTGTCCAAACTAAAATTGTTGCCATTTACTTGCCCTTCTCTGGCGTATGCTGTTATTTTCTGTATTGTTACACTTCCAGTGTTGGGAGGAAGCACTGCACCTCCATGTATAAATATTCCTGTGCTGCATGACAAAACTTCAACATTGGATGGCAAACTTTCATTCACACATTATTCAACATTACTTAAAATCTTTTGTAGTTCCAATAATATGTTAGTAACCTCTTCTCATTGTGATTCACAGCAGATAGAACACAAATTTCCAGGTAGTAATTGAGGCTGACTTGACTGTTCAGCTTCAATTCTATGACAGTCTGATTGAGAAGTCACCACAGGGCATAAATAAAATGCCCTGTGCAGACTGCCTCAAGGCTCTAGCGCCATATTCTGTCACCTACAGGCTTTTGAGGGGAGATCTATGCCTGGCATACAGGACATTCTTAGACCCCACTCTGATGAGCCTCCTGCATATCCACAAAGCAAATAGCACTAGAATTACCCATTCTAAAGACTTTAACCTTGCCTGTGATATAAATAGTTCCTACTGGAGAGATAGGTATGTATCCCAGAGATTACTGCATTGATGAAACAGGTTCCCCATCCATGTGAAGCAGAGTTCCTCCCTAACCCAGTTCAAGTGCAACTTGGACAATTGGATGGGAAACCAGAAATTCATTCCTGGGCACCTATGTCTCTAATGGATACAGGTAACCTCTAAATGGTTCATCTCCCAAACCCTGCTTACACTTATCAAGGGTATCAGAATTTGTTATAGATTTGTGATGCAAGGCTAGGCTTAATAAGGCCCTTGTGGTCATTAGCCTAGTAAATGTCTATGAACCTGTGGATCTTGTTTAATAATTGCACTGACCATATTAAATCTCCAGTCAACTTCTTAAGATCAATATTGGACAATGCTGGTTGCTGATAATTGCCCATGGTTGTAAAAGGATCCTGAAAGGACGTTGGCAGGGCCTCAAAAAACCAACAAAAGAAGCCTATGCCTGCATAAGAGAGGTCTCATGTAGAACAAAAGTGCTTAGCTAATTGTTGTATAATAAAGTATTTTTTAACTTCTTTGAATGTGACTTATTCCTATTCAGGACAGTTGACTTCTGTAGTTTACATGCGAACAATGGGCTAATGAAGTTCTTCAGCTTGCATATTTTTATGTATTATTTTAAGTGATGAAATGCTTATTTGCTTAAAAGAAAAAAATCAATCAACACACACAAACACACACACACACACACACACACACACACACACACACACACACACACACACACACACACACACACACACACACACACACACACACACAGCAGCAGCAGCAGCAGCAGCAGCACTATTTAAATCTCATAATCTTTCTGACCATTGTCATCTCGTGATTTAGTATTGTGGCAGTGAACAGAAAGCCCTGCATGTTCATTAAAAAGTATATCTGGCTAGCCACATCTATGGGTGTTAGTGGAGTGAAAATAAGTATTTTTAATGCTGGCATGTAACCAGAATTTTTGATGGTGAGGTTAATTGTGCTAGGTATAAAAGCAGCTTGCACTCTTAGTTTGTGCTGCTTAAAGTCGGGCATTGAGGTATGGTGTGCCTTTTTGAGAAATAAACTACACCAGACTGGGGAGGCTAGTTGTGCCATGGAGGAAAGTAATCTGCCTTCTTTGTTCAGTTTCAAGCCAGACATTAAGGGTTACTTTGCACTTGGGTGAAATGAATTGCCATATTCATTCCCCTTTTCTGGGGAGGCTAGCTATACTGTGAATGAGAGTAATTGTCCTTCTTCATTTGCTTGTTTTGAAGTCTGCCATTGAGGCTGGCCTAGTATTCATTTGTGTGAAATAAACTTAAATATTTAGTCAATTTTTTGAGGAGTGGCTGGCTTTACTGTGAATGGAAATAACTCATCCTTTTTGATTAGGTCATTTTAAAATCTGGCACATAGGGTAAGTGTTTATTTTTGTGAAAGAAACTGTAATGTTTACATTTTCATATACTGGCAGAGATATCACCTGGGGATGAAAGTAATTTGCTATCTTCATTTGCTCAGTTTAAAGCCTAGCTGTGAGGATCAGTGTGAACTTATATGAAATAAAGTGGAATGTTGATTTGCTTTTTGGGGAATGGGGATAGATGTGCTGTGGATGAAAATAACTTGCCCTCTTTATTTGCACATTTAAAGTCTGGCATTAAGGGCTAGACAAGTGTACATTTATGTGAAATAAATTATAATATTCTATGCTTTTATAATGGAGCAGCTAGCTCTGGTGTGGGTGACATCAACTTGCCCTTTTCATTTGCTCTAGTTTAAAGTCTACCATTAAGGGATATAGTTCATTTGTGCAAAATAAATTGGAATATTTACTCTCTCTCTTCTAATATAATGAAAGAGGCAGCCCTCTGAAGGGTAGCTATGTTGATGATGAAAGTAAACCGTCCTCTTTATTTGCTCATTTTAAAGGCAGGCATTAAGAAATAGGATAGTGTAAATTTGTGTGAAATAAATTGGACTATTCTGCTTTTTTTTTGGGTGGGGTGCTGTATCATGGATGAAGGCAACTTGACTTCTTCATTTGCTTAGTTTAAAGTCTGTCACTGGGGGTTACTGTTCATTTTTGTAAAATGTGTTTGAATATTCATTTTTCTATTTTTTTTAATATGGTGACAGGCAACCAGACATGGGATTGGGGTTATATGTGCTGTGAATGAAAGCAACTTGACCACTTCCTTTGCTCAGTTTTAAGTCTGGAATTAAGGGCTAATGCACATTTGTTTGAAATAAATTGAAATATTAATTCTGTCTTTTTTAAATATGTTTGCAGACAACCAGATTGAGTTTACTAGTTGTGAAGGGGATGAAACTGGCATGACACCTTCATTTCCTCAGTCTAAAGTTGGTCATTAAGGGCCAGTTTGTATTTGTGTGAGATAAATTGGAATATTTATTCACTGGCCAGTCTTTGTGTGAAAGAAATTTAAAACAGATCCTAGTTTCATAGAATACTATTGCCTTTGACTAATATTTTTCATCTGCAACTTACCCTATTATTGTCTGCCCAGCTTACAGTCTGGCTTTATATGAGTAGTGCTCATTTGTATGTTATAAGCTATGAGTGTTGTTTGTGTGAAGCTAAGATGAAAATGCCCCTGATTTTGCAGAGTGTCCATGACTTTGCCTCATTTTGATGTGTTCCTCATAAACTTGTTTTCCTCTGGCAAATCAATAAATAATGCAAATATGTCAGTTTCCATATTGATGTTCTTCAGAAAATGCATTCTAATGCAACATCTTTTAGTTTACCAATTTTAAGTTTATAACAGTAATATTTAAAATCAGTTTATGATTTTGAGGCTTTTTCCATTGTTATATTCTGACTTTGTTACAATTCTTGCTCTAAGAAGTTGGGAGGTATTTTGTATCATAAGCAAAATAGTTGTACGCACACAGTATTAACACTGTGTAGGCATGGGTTGTCTAGCTGAAAGTAACTTAATGTTTTGTTGTTTGATCAGTTTAAACAGTCTAGCCTTGCAAGATTAGTATAGGAATCTGGAACATTTGGCTATATGTGCTTGTGTGAAGCAAACCTGAAATAAATTATTGTGGCCATAGTTATTACTTTACCCCAATCTAACATCTGTAGTGTACATAGTAGTGAGGGTATAATGGCTGAGTATGGGAGCTGTCTATGGATGAGAATAGCTTATCCTGCTGTCATAATCAAGTTAAACAGTCATCTGTCTGACTTTGCATGGCAAGTGTGAATTTCTGTAAAACAGGCTAGAATATTTTACTGTGGCCATTCTTGTCACACTTGGACATTTGATGTATAAACAGTCAAGTGGTTGTAACTGATCTGTATGAACATTCATGGGTTATAATGCAGCAGTTCAAATGTTCTAAATTTATTTATTTATTTTACATTTGTTTACCGGGAAAGTCTGACTGGATATATGTCCATTTTCAGTGGAGGCCAGGGGAGAAAAGCTCCAAAAAGCAGAGTACAAATACATTAGGAACAATAGAAACATTTAGAGATAAATATAATATGCAGTTTTCCGAAGGGTTACAAACTTAGATAAAACATAGTAGACAACATCAAAATCATGCGGCTTCAGTTTCAGACAATAATACATGCAGTTATGGGCTAAGTCCCATCAAGAATTCCTACACTTATTAGAGTATATGATTGAAATACTTAGGGAGAGTTTGCAGGAACAGTGGGTGGTGATTAGGCAGGGTTTAAGCAGGGACATTGCCAATGCTGTTGGAAGTGTAGTTTGAAGCTTTTTTTAAACTGGGTTAAGGAGGATTGGTGAGTAAATTCAGCAGGTAGCGTATTCCAAGTTTTGCCTACTGAGTTGGTGAATAGAGAGTCCCCAGCCACATTTATGCTCTTAGTTGTTTGTACCAGCAGTTTGTCAGCAAAGCATAGTGAGTGACCTCAGGTTGCTGTATGGTCGATGATCTTATTTAGTGCTGGTGTTTTTTCGGGTTGATATAGTATTTTGTGGGTTATTACAAGCTGGTTGTATCAGAGAAGACTGGGTCACTCCAGCCATCCTAGTTGAGTTAGGTTGATACAATGGTGGGTCCTAGAGGTAGCACCTGTAGCAAATCTAGCAATATGGTTGTAACAACTAGCAAGTTTGGTAAGGGTGGCTTGGTTCAGGTTAGTGAAGAGGGGGGAGGCACAGGGGAAGGTAGAAAGTAGGTGGGTCCGAGTGATAGTGGTTCTTGCAAAAGGAGTGAGGAAGGGTTTGATCCTGTATAGGGAGCCCATTTTTTTGTTGACAAATTTGATGGTTTTATTGCCATGGATATCATATTTTAGGGTGTTATTGACTGTGATGCCCAGGAGTTTTGTGTGAGTATCTGGGAATATAATTGTGCCATTGTTGGAACTTATAGTAAAGAATGGTGAGGAAGATTTGCAGGTGGGGATAAAGATGAGCAGTTTAGTTTTGTTGGGGTTTAACAGAAACTGATGTTTTGCGCACCATTTTCCTACATCATTGAAAGTATTCTGGGTTAGGGTCATAAGCATTAATAAAGACTGAGAAGAGTAGTGGTCCTAGTATGGAGCTTTGGGGGACTCCTAGAGTAATGGGCAGATGTGTGGATAGGGTATTCTGCCATAAAACTGCTTGTTGTCTATCAGACAGGTAAGATTGGAACCATTTAATAGAGCTACTATTCAGTGACAGTTCCTTCAGGGTATGGAGAAGCAGTTGGTGACTGACCATATCAAAGTCCTTAGAGAGATCTAGGAAGAGAGCAGAGGTAAGTTTGTTATTGTTTCGGTTGATGTAGCTAGAGTTAAGGAAGGATAGGAGGGCTGATGTGGTGCTGTGGTGTGGCCTAAAACCATGCTGAGAGTTGGCCAGTAGTTTAGTTTGGGTGAGATAGTGCATTAATTGGTTGTGGGTGCACTTTTCCAAAATTTTGGCCAGTGGTGATATTATGGCTATTGATCGGAAGTTTAAGAGGTAAAAAGAATTCCCTCCTTTATGAAGGGGAATGACATGGGAAACCTTCCAGACAGAGGGGATAGTGGCTTCAGTCAATGTGTGGTTTATTATGATCGAGACAGGGTATGCAATGGCATCTGCCCCTTTTTGTAAATATTCTGGTGGGAGGAGATCAGCTGCCAGGGTAGTGGGCTTTAGCTTGTTAATTACAGATTAGATGGTGGATGTAGATACAAGTTGGAAGGTGAAAGAGAGTGGGGTAGTGGTTGTGGAGGTGTTCTGAAAGTAGCTGGTGGGGTTAGTTGGTTAGATAGTGATTGGATGGTTTTGGTAAAAAAATTGTTAATGATGTTAACAGTTTCCTCTGGAGTTTTAAGGTCACAAGTTGAGGGGGTGGGGATGGAGGCTTGGCCAGGGTGGAGCAGTTTGTTTATGCCGGCCCAAAATTTTTGAGATTTGTTCTGGTGTTTTTGCTGAAAGTGTTGACAGAAGTTTTGTTGCCTAACAGTGTGGCTTTCTTGGTATCATTCCTTAGTTGTCAGAATTTAATATGGTCAAGTGTGCCTTTGGAGGTGCACCATTTGCCCCATGCTTTATTTCTTGCTATGATTTTGGTTTTGGTTACTTTAGAGAGCCAGGGGGTGGTCTTAGTTTTGGCTCTGAGGGTGTAGATAAGAGCGTGGGAATCTAGAATCGAGAGGAATTTAGAATTAAAGTAGGCTACAGCATCATCTAGTGGAAGTTCTTTAAGTATGGCCCAATTGCATGCTCTGAGTTCATTCTGAAAGTCAGTGGAGTTAAAGCTCTTGTTGTTTCTGATAGATTTATATAGAACCTGGTGGTGGTTATCTACTTTATGCTTAATGATATAAGTGAGTAGGTGGTCACTTATATCATCTGAGAGGGTACCCGTGTTATACAGGTCTGGGTGACTGTTGATAAGAATCCAGTCCAGGATACTGCCTTTGTAGTTGGATTTATTTATTCTTGTGGGTGAGGATATAAGTTGGGTATAATCATGAAGGTTTATATGAGTGGTGGGGGATTCAGAGCAACAATTGTTCCAGTCAATATTAACATCTGTTTACATCAAAGTTTCATGGGGGTATGTGTTGGAAAGCCATTGGAGGAAGTCTTCTAGGGTATTTGCATTGTTGGCTGGGAGGATATAAATGCAGGCAATGAATATAGATTTACTTTTGTTAAGTTGTAGTTTGCTAAGTAGGACTTCTGCATTATTGAACAGGGGGGGGTTGTTGTGGGGATATTATGACATATATTGTGTCTTTAAACAGAACTGTTACTCCTCCACTTCTCCAGGTATTACGGTCTAGTCTAAGTATGTTGTACCCTGGCAGGATAACCTCATCATTTTTAGTTCCTGGTTTTAGCCAGATTTCTGTAAGACATAGCACATCAGGTGAGTAGGTAGCTAGAAGGGCATGAAGAATATGGACCTTGTTGTTTATACTCCTGCTGTTTATCTGACAGGTCAGGAGAGAGAGTTAGGGGACCTTGAATTTGACCATATGTTGAAGGTGGTAGTGGGCTAGGAGCTTGTGGGAAGGGTGGATCCAGGGATAGGGTGGATGTCCTCATCCCTCATCAGAGTAAATTGTACAGTGATAATTAGTTTCAACACTTTACTTATTATTTTATGATAATATCTAGTTTTGGGTTACAAAAATTAAATTAGGATGATTAACCAAAATAAACATGTGCATTTATGCATGCCACCCCACAAAAATGTGTGGGGACATGTCTTGAAAACTACCTAGAAAATAAGGTACTCTTAATCAACAATTGCATCTTGCAGAGTAGCCTGCAAACATAAAACAGTACTTATGGAAGCCTCTAGACAGCAAAACAATTATGTACTGACTTACAGTGACATAGAATAGCAAAATAGCATTATCCTCTACACATGCAAGGATAAATTCAGTTGTCTTCTCCTCTCAAGGGTCAGGTCACTTCTCCTATAGGGATCCTCTCTAGATTGCATTTCATTATTCTTCTTGTCTGTGCAGTTCCAGCTAGAATCACACCTAGAACCAACTGAAACACAAAGGTCTTGAATCTGCTATACTCTAGGGGACTGTGCTTTAAATGTCCATTCATCCTGCTGTCCCTCGTTATGTTTAAAACCATTGCTTGTTTCCAGATTCATCTCCTTAAATGAGCAATTTGTCACAAAGCTATCAGTCCCTTCTAGACTAGCATATTTGAAGGTAGCAGCCACCACTATGCTGCATAACACCCCACCATCCCAATTGTCGACTCATTAGCTCAAGCCACAGAAGATGCCTTGTATGCCTAGGACAACTCATCTGCATTCAGGTACTGCAACCTGGTCAATACAATATCTTATTTTCCTAAAGCTAAAAAAAATGGTGTTCAGTGCTGTCTGATATAGCTTTGGTTTGGTGACCATGTGATAGAATAACCACTGAAGGGGTACGTGATCTATGATCAGAGCAAACTCTTTCCCAACATGTAATATTTCAGGATGATGAGGACCCACTTTAAAACTAATCATTGTCTTTTGATAGAGGAGTACTTTTCCTTGGTGTTACTAAGCTTCCAACTAATATTGCAGATAGGATGTCCCTCCCATTTCTACAGTCTGAGATAAGATTCATCTGAGCCAACCTCTGAGGTATTTGTACGTAATAACAATTGTTCTGAAAAGTCAGGAGTGATAAATATGGGCTGTGAGCAAAGCATGTGTGTTTTTTACCACTCTAAAGGCTTCTTCCATTGCATTTGTACCCTTACAATTAGTGAGGACAGTCAGGGAGAAAACAGTACTAGAAAAATCAGGAAACAACTTCCAATAAGAACTAACCAGGAGCAGAAAAATTTTCACGTCCTTGTTTTGTGGAAAGGTGATAAAAATTTGGTAATTGATTTTATCACCTATTTGAACAATTCCACCACATTTTTAAAATTTACCTATAAAATGGATTGCATCAGATTCAATATTTAGACATTTGTTCATACAAGTATTTAGTTAATTTTCATTTTGGATTCATTATTTAGAGAAAGAAGACTTATTCTAATTATTTTATACATTGTGAAAGCAATCATCCTTATGGTTTGTAGCCATTGACATTGAGCATCTTTTTTCAGTTATACCACACAATTTAGGGTTAAAATTGTTCAGGGAATGTATAGCCACTGACAAGAATTTAACAAACAATAGAATTAATTTGTTTGCTGATTTAATGGAAGTAGTATTGGTCAACAATTTTTTTTGTTCTTTGATGATGAACTGTATCGGCATACCACTGGTGTGGCAATGGGTGCCAAATTTGCACCTATATTCGACAATTTAGTGTTAGCCCAATGGGAGGAAAATTGTCTGTTGGGTTCCCATTTTGCTGAATATATGATGGCATACTATAGGTTCCTCAATGATATCCTTGTGTTATGGAAAGCTGATAAGAATGTGATAACTGATTTTATCACCTATCTGAAAAATTCTACCACATTTTTGAAATGTACCTATAAAATGGATTGGCATCAGATTAAATACTTAGACATTTGTTTATACAAGGATTAGTATAATTTTCATTTTGGTTCTACTATTTACAGAAAGAAGACTTGTTATAATTATTTTCTACAGTTTGAAAGTAATCATCCTATACTTCAAAATGGGTCTATATTGGAACCGCAAAAGTCCTAGTCACCGAATACATAAACATCGACACATATTCCATGAACAGCGAATACACCGAATGCCCTAAACCATGAAATTCAAAAACTTGAACCGTCACAGTTGTCCCACTTCACCACCCGCTACATACTACCTACCCAAACAAACTAAATAAACCACACACATATTCTAACCAAAACCTTACTTCTAACCCTAAACTAAACCCTACTTCTAACCCAAAACTAAATCTTGCATATACCACTATATATGCACTTACCTTAACCCACACCCTAACTCTAAGGTCCGTAACTATCTCACACTTACCTTACGGAGCTATACCATAGAAGGGCCAACCATGACGATTCGACATTTCAGATTTCGCGCTTCAAGGCGATAGATGTTTTCGCGGTTCAATGAAGACGTGTCGGCATTTACGTATTCGGGTAAGTGAACCTTTGAGGTTCTAATAGGGAACCCTTCAAATTATAGGGATAATGAAAGGGAAAATCGTCCGGTTGTTCAGGATCATTAGAGATGACTCACTATTTATGAAGGCGATAGATATTTTAGTAAAATGTTTAATGAAATAAGCTATCACTTGAATTTTTTAAACAAAATTAAAAACACAATTGTTGAGGATAGGATGACCCAGAATGTCAATGCAGTTTCTCTACAAACAACACAAGCAGTACGAGATGTGAAAATGGGTGTGATGGTTATTCCTTCAAACCAAGACGCACTGACCTTAGTAAAAATTCTTAAGACTACTTGGAAAATTATTTTCACCCCTGAAGTTAAAGATCATTTAAGGGGAAACCTATATGGAAGTGGGCAAATATTAAGAGGTTGTTGGAATTGAGTCAAAGATTTTGGCTAGGTGGGTATAGATCTTGAATGAGTAAATGTGAGGCTTGCAAGTTTAGCAATGATGGGGCATACATTACAGTAGCACATTATGGCAGGGTGATTGCTTCTCCAGGACTGATTGTAACAGTAGAATGGTTATATATTAGCATCCTGTATTACATGTCAGGCATTCTCCATAGGTAAAACTAATAGATGCCTCAAATAATGGATTGGTGAACACCTGAGGAATATAAAAAACAAAAGGCCAACTAATGCCCTCTTCATGCAGTCTATGGAATGTCTTAATTTCAATTTTTGTTTTATTTTTTGTGGTGGATAGGATATCATATAATGAGACGGGAAGTGATCTTGAAAGCCTTTTTGAATAAAAAGAAATTCTTTGGCAGTTAAACCTGTCACTTTAAAACCTGGATTAAATGAGCATATCTCTGTTTATGCAGTTTTAACACTTTGTACAAGTGTATTTTAAGTAGTTTACTTTGTTGTTTTTTTCAGACAGACTTTTAATATTTTGCATTTCTGCGTGAATTTTATTTTGGTTTTATGTTTATTCCTATATTCATGTTTATTCAAATATTCATGATCTAAATTTTTCTAGTTTGATTGGTAGCTGTTGTGATGTTTCATATTTATTTAACTACTCATGATGTGATGTGTTCTGATTTGGTTGGTAGCTCCTGTGATGTCACGACCAGGGAGGGTTATTTAAATGCATTTGTACAATTGTTATTTTAACTTTGAAAAAGCCTTGCTGTAACTAGGCGAAAGTGCTCAGTTTTGTTAAAGTTTTTTGGAATTATTTTGGCTGACTGGTTCTTTTACTTGAGTCAGTTTCACTCATTTTTTTGGTTTGGTGTTTGGTTGGAGTATTTCTGTGCAAATACTGAATCACTCAGTGGTAAAGATATCCATCAGCAGTGCCTAGATCAGACAAATGATTGGTGCCAGAACCATGGCCAAAAACTAAATGTGAACAAATGTACTCATACCCTTTAGGAAGTCAAATACCACTGTAAATTATAGCATCAATAGCACACCCCTAAGAGTAGATTCAGAGGTAAGAGATCTAGGTATGCCGATAGATTGTAGCCTGACCTTTGACTGCCATGTGTCCAAAGTGGTGAAGAAGCCCTTTTATGTGGCACAACTTATAAGTAAAGGTATGACTTCCAGATCCAAGGAAGTTATAGTCCCCCTGTACTCAGCCCTCATTAGACCAATAACTGAGTACAATGCACCATTTGGCATACACTTGACTAGACATTTCCAGCACCCCGCATGACCTCAGCAGTTCCTCATAAAGAAAATATAGTGTGCAAACATCATGAACTAAAAAACTATCCCTTTACTCTGTCCCCTACCAACTATTAAGTGCTGACCTATGCCTGATGTAAAAGGCACCCACAAATCCTAGTCTGATAGAACTGCTACATATCTGCAAGTCAAACAACAAGAAGGTCACCTGATCTAGTGATCTAAACTTTGTCAGTGACTCAAACAAAACATGCTGGAGTAACACGTGTGTTTCAGAGATTGCCCCTTCTTTAGAACGGGCTTCCTATTCACATTAAGCAGAACTCTTCCCTGGCCCTCTTTAAGCACAGTTTGGATCAATGGATGGGGAATCACAAATTCACACCTGAGGTAGGGCCTATGTCCCTTATGGACAGAAAGAATCTATAGTCAATTCACAGGCACAAATCCATGCCACCCTCTTGCCTCTAGGGGTCCTATATTAGGTAAAATCTGGTTATATTGGCTAGGCTTGTAAGGGCCCTTAAGCCATTAGCCTAGTAATCACCTATAAACATATTAACCTATTTGGCTTCTGTGTAGGCTATATCTGCTACAACAGGAGCTATGATTCTTGCCAATTAGTAACTTGGCTGCCCATTGTCTCCTTTTCTGCCCAATTAGCCATAGATCCCCATTCAGTGTTACTGACTTAAGATGAGAGGTGTAGTGGTTGGCATACTCTGATGTTTAGGTTACAGTCTTGCTATTTTTGATGACTACTTGCTACTGACTAGCATTCGTTTATTCATGAATGTGGAATCCATTTGCCTTGCTGCAGGATTTTGTTAGCCTATCTGTTGTAAATGTCAACAGAAGAAAATGAATTGTGCCCTATTAGTCAGACAGCTGTTGTTCTGTGATACTGGAGCGTGATTTGGGGATTGGTGGGACATAACATCATCTAAGTGCCTAGAAATGTCTCTACACTGCTTTGGAACAAGGTGAGTATTTTTTGTCATATTTGGCTGAAACTTTGTTGTTCTTCAACAGGTAGCCCCCTTCCCCAGTGTACTATATTTTAAGACACTACTTACACCACTTCAATATTTGTGTCTAAAGAAATTAGATAGACTGTTTAACTTGTTCATCTGGGAAGGAGGCAGGAGAAGGGTGTCTTCTTTTGTTTCAGTATCTCCTTACAATGTGAGTGGCTTAGATTTCTCAAAGTTTTTCCAAGCATGCAGCAACTTTAATGCTGTATTACCTTTTTAGATTAAGGGAGACAGGCAACCCCCTGAATTAAGCTAGAAGTACAGCCACTTAACCATTAGAAGGCACACTAAGGCATTGCAAATAAGACTAGCCTTATCCCACATTATCATATCCTCCTTCATGGCATGCTGCCTTCTGTATGCCCAATTAGACATTACAAGTGTTAGTGATATTTTGATGTTACTTCCGAGTAATGCTATCCTTAAGACAGGGGACCTGATGGTTTATTGGTGAGATTCAAAAATAGGATTCAAGTTTTGGATTTCTTTATAGAAGTGATTTGTGAGAAAATCCATTGTCTTGTGTTAGAGATACTACTGATGATATTTGTATATCTGTGATAATCTTTTCTCTGATTAAGTGTGTGACTATAGACAAGCATTTATTTCCATATAGACACCTTACATGAATTTTTTGTACAGTGTACATACCTATATATACAATAATCACTACTTCCCCATCAGAAATCCTTTTTGTTTCAAAGACGCCAATGTTACTTACTCTTAAACAAGCCTTCTTGTAACAAACACCATCATACACACTAGCTATTGTAGAGAGAGCATTCATGAAAACAGCACCATAATGGGAACATTGAATCTATAATTTCCCTTAATGATTTTTGGAAAAACACTTAAGAAACACAGAATAGAATCTTTCAAATGTCAGTGCTTTTAACAATCATGAATAACCTAACAGGACTTATGGCCTCTCTTTTACAAAATCACTAGTATTCATAGATTACTCTTCCTCTCGACTCTCAATGTGCTGTCCAGCACATAACCTTTTCTCTCTTTGCACAGCTCTTCACCTTACTCGTTGACTCAACTTCCCTTATATTTCCTAGACAAATGCCTACGTCCCCATTACCTTAACCCCTCCTTCCTTCCTTCTTCTCTCCTATTTCCCCCATCACTTTCAGTCTACTAAACCTTCTATGTTTCTTCCTAACAGCAGCTAATCTTGTGAATCTTATAGATTCATAGGTTGGTACTGGGCTATCGGCCCTAGGGTCTATACAAGCCTAGCCATAACAATTCCCTGGCTATTTCTTTCCACAATGTTTACTTCCCTGAACCCCTGTCTAGCAGGGTGACTGATGTGATCCCCAGGGTGAATTTCTTATCCCCCATCCAATTGTCAGGGTTCCTTTTGAAGAGGGCCAAAGAGGCGCTCTGCTTGACATGTATGGGCAGTCAATTGCAGAGTCTGGGGAGTCTCTGGATCAGGAACCTATCCCTCCAGAATGTTTTGTTCATTGTGATGACAAGGTTTAGATTCATGAAGTGTGTCTATTTGAGGGATTGGGATTTCTTTAAGTGTAGCATGTCCAACAGCTCTGGGTTTGACATGGCCTTGTATGTTAAGCAGAGATCTCCTCTGAGTAGACGATATGCGACAGAGTATAGCTTGAGTTGTTTTAGATGGTCAGCATAGGGCATCTGCTTTAGGCATCTGATTCTTTTAGTGAGGTATTTCTGCCACCTTTCCAGTTGTTGTAGATGTCTTGAGAGGTACATACCAATTGGGGCATTGTATTCTATAATGGGTCTAATAAGGGATGGGTACAGTGGGATAATGACCTCCTTTTTTCTGGATGAAAAGCCCTTAGCGATGAGGTGTGCCACATAGAAGGATTTCCTGACTGTTGTGGCAATGTGGTTATTGAAGGTGAGACCACTGTCCACCTGTGTCCCTAAGTCTCTTATCATACTTTTGGAGTTTGTTGTACTGCCACCTATATGGTAATTAATGGGTACATAACTATACATTTCTTGGCATTGAGCTTGAGCCCATGGCTCTGGTACCATGCATCTGTTTCTGTAAGACCCTTTTGTAGAATATCCACATCATTTGGGGATCCAATAATGGCTCCTAGTTTACAATCATCTGTGAACTTTGTTAGCCAGAGTCCCTTAGTGTTGGTCTGTACTTCAGAGAAATACATGCCAAACAAGAACAGTCCCAGGACTGAACCCTGAGGTACTCCACTTGTCACTTGTCTGGAGCTGGATTTGGAGTCAGCTCTTTTTACAGTGTGGGTTCTGTCAGTAAGCCAGTTAACAACCCATTGAGTGATGTAGGGATTAATGCCCAGCTTAGTAAGTTTATCTATGATTCCAGAGTGGAGGATGGTGTCAAAGGCCTTGCCGAGGTCCAGATAGGCTGTGTGGACTGCCTTACCCTTGTCCACAGCTCTGGATACTGATTCAAAGAAGTCAATCAGGTTCAGGAGACAAGATCGTCCCTTCACGAACCCAGACTGGGTGGGGTCCAGTGTTTGAAGGTTGCCAATGTCTTTGTTTATAAGTTCCATGCTAATACATTCCATGGCCTTACAGGTCAGGCTCATCAGACTGATGGGGTGGTAGTTCCCAGGATCCAAGTTGGGCCCCTCCTTGTGGAGTGGGATAACTGTAGCTATGCACCACTCAGTGGGCATGAAGCCAGAGGTGAGGCTATAATTAAACATAACACTTAGGTGAGGTGCCAGTTCATTTTGTATCTCATGTAATACACAGCACGGGATGTCATCTGGTCCCATGGATGCTGTATTTTTAGCTTTGGAAAGTGCATTTTTTACCTGTGTGTCCATTATGACTGGAATTTGGCAATCTTTCAGCATTGAGATGGGCCCTTTAGGAGGTGGGTGGGGGTAAAGTTGGCACTGAATAAATCTGCCAATATATTGGCAATATCCTTGGGATCAGTATATTTAATGCCATTCTGTTGTAGCTCAGAGTAGATCTGAACATTGCCATTTAGATTCTTCACATAGCTATAGAGTGATTTGTGGTTGTCTTTGGAATCTTTGGCAATTTTATTTTCATAGCCATCTTTGGAGGATTTTATGAGGGATCTCAGCTTATTACCTATGCTGATAAGGGAGTTTTTTGCATCCTGGGATTTTCCTCTTTTCTGCAATAGTTTCTTTCATTTGTTGTAAAGTTTGTTTATGGCAGGGGACCACCAGATTGGCTTTCTTTTTTTGGATGAGAGCATCTTGGTTCTATTTGGGATGGCACGATTCATGCACAAGTGGATGCGCTCATACAGTGCCTTAGTGTAGGATTCGGCAGTTGAACTTTCAGTTCCCGTCTGCATGGGTGACATGAAGTTTGTCACTTTTGACTTGAGTAGCATGAAGTTGGCTTTGGAGATGTTTTTTACAGAGGTTTCCTTACTGGAGGGTAGGAAAGGGATGTGGATATCAAGGGTGATTAGCATATGGTCAGACCTGACCAACAAGTGGATGATCATAGGTGTGGAGCATCGATTTCCCATGTTGGTAATGACCAGGTCTAGGATTTTGGAGCCCCTGGTGAGACTATGGATTAGTTGATCCAGGGCATTGGAATTTATGAATTCCAAGAACCGTTGGGCAAAGGTGTTGGTACATGAGTAGTTTTCCCAGTTAATGTCAGGGTAGTTGAAATCACCCAGTATTAGGGCGTTTGGTTGTATCTTAATATTTTCCAGTATGTTTAGATAGGTGTAGTGAGAATCTTGGGGCACTGTGGGGGATCTGTAGCAAGCTACAATTTGGATTGCAGTCTTACTTAATGATAGTTGCACCTGGAGAATTTCAGATGCATTGTGTTGGGCAACTAGCCTGGTGGTGTTAATATCCTTGATGAATATGAACACTCCTCCAACTTAAGTGTTTCAGTCCTGGTTTGGTGGCTAAAAAGTGTGGTAAGGGTTGTAGCCTGATATTGCAGGGGTGCTCTCTGGAGCCTTGAACCAGGTCTCAGTTACTGCACAGATATCGATGTTTTCCATTTTTAGGAGTGCCTCAAGAGAGTGCATTTTGAGGGTTAGACTTCTAGCATTGAGTAGCATTACCTTCAGATTTTGCTTGCTTGTACCTGTTATGGTGGTGGTTTTATCCTTTGAACTTTTCCTAAAAAAAGGCACTATAGGTGTGGCAAGAACCTTAGCCAATAATCTGAATCCCAGGGCTGACAGGTGCAGACCATCTCTGGCAAAGCATTGTGGTCTGTCAATCATGTAGTCTCAGGCAGACAGATACTGGATCCCCTTTTAATGACACCAGAAGCTTAGCCAATTGTTGAAGTCAATCATGTTGTCCTTATACTGTGGTGTCATTCTGTGCAAAGGTAGGATGCTACTCAGGGCTAGGGTCATACCTGTCTGGTGATCCGAGAGCTCTTCCATGTCTCTTTTCATGTAGTCCAGGGAGGTACATCTCAAGTCATTCACTCCAACATGGACAATGACAAAGTCATATTTGTACTTGTTGTAGAGTGACTTGAGTACATGCATTATGTGGCAAATCCTGGCACCCGACAGGCAGCAGACTGTAATTTTCTCTATGTTCAGCCTAGTGAGTGGGACATCAGTTTGCCTGACTATAGAGTCACCTATGACTAAAGTGTTGGGTACATTGTCGTGCCTTAGGGGCTGCTGTTGGGTAGCACATTGGTGTTGTGAGATATGTGACACTTTGGTTGTGATTGGTATTTGTTTGCGTTTCAGCTTCAGAGGTCCTTGTTGCTTGGGCAGGTTACTGTTAGAGGCCTCCACATATGAGGGTTTAATGTTGCTATGTGAGGGTGTTGGTGGTGTGGGTTTAGAAAGGCTATGTGTTGCTTGAGGTGTAGTGCGGGTGCTAACCTTCTCCTCTTGACTGTCTAGCACAATCTTGGGTGGAGAGAGCTTTGCTTCCAGTTTGGCTATGTAAGTACACCTCTCACAGGTTGTAGTGTTGGGTGGTAGTTGGAGAGGGTTGTCTGTGTACATGAGGCAATTGTTGCATTGCCTCAGTATGCCTAGATTCACCAGGTGGACAGGAAAAATCACCAGAAGCTGACCCTTGGACATGCCTGGTTTGGTGTTTTTTTTTTTGTAAAGTACAAGAGCTGTTTTCCTTTACCTTGGCAAGGTACTTTGCAATTATAGGCTGTTTAGTGCCTATGATTAATTTCTCCTTATTAACAAGAAGAGTTGAGTGCTTGCATCAGTTTAAAGCTTCCTAGTGCTTTCCAGCAGGTTTTAGAGCAAGTGCTAGTCACAGGGATGCTTAAAGGTAAGATGGAAAAATGGTTTATCCTAAACACTACAGTGTGCACTACAGGAGTTAGATGTGAAAGTAAGTAACTTAAATTTTACATGTCTAAAAAGTTAAGTTTTAGTAGAGAGTCCCTGTTTTTAAATCAGCAAGATAGATTGAAAGGGGGGGTGGTCACATTTGCATTCTGGTACTATGGAATACAGTAGGATGGCCAATAAATTTAAATAGTTGAAGGGGAGTGATTTCACAAAATTATAATGTTGCTCTTACTCACACACGCCAGTAAAAGCAGAGAGGAAATGAGATATATGGTCAAATCAACACAAGGGGCAGGCAAATAGAAAGACAGTGGTGTTTGAGAACATAACAGTAACCGAATGGGAGGATGGGGAAAAAAATCTGCCTGACTCACAAGAGACAGAGCTGTGGTCTCTTTTCAAGTTTTAATATACAGTTAACAGGAGATAACAAGTAAAACACAAGGTAAAGAAAACAAATCACAGTATTCAAAATAGAAAAAGGCAATAAAGTTATACAAAATACAACAAATAAAAAGCAACCTAACCATACCCTCACAGCAAGGTGTAACAGAGTCTGGGTGAGCCTTTCTAGTAAAGCTCTGAAATGTTTTATTTTACCCCTTAAATAGAAAGTTTAGTTCCTAGCTCCACCCACTCAGTTCACAGATGATTAACCTTAACTGACCTGTTTTATCTTATGTGGGAGTCCTTAATTGGTCTATTCTGATTTCTGCCTGGCTCACAAGAGACAGAGCTGTGGTCTCTTTTCAAGTTTTAATATGCAGTTAAAAGCAGAATACAAGTAAAACACAAGGTAAAGAAAACAAATCACAGTATTCAAAATAGAAAAAGGCAATAAAGTGATACAAAATACAACAAATAAAAAGCTAACTAACCGTTCCCTCACAGCAAAGTGTAGCAGAGTCTGGGTGAGCCTTTCTAGTAAAGCTCTGAAATGTTTTATTTTACCCCTTAAATAGAAGGTTTAGTTCTTATCTCCACCCCTTCAGTTCACAGATGATTAACCTTAACTGACCTGTTCTATCTTATGTGTGAGTCCTTAATTGATATGTTCTAATTTCTGCCTGACTCACAAGAGAGAGAGCTGTGGTCTCTTTTCAAGTTTTAATATGCAGTTAAAAGCAGAATACAAGTAAAACACAAGGTAAAGAAAACAAATCACAGTATTCAAAATAGAAAAAGGGAATAAAGTAATACAAAATACAACAAATGAAAAGCAAACTAACCTTTCCCTCACAGCAAAGTGTAGCAGAATCTGGGTGAGCCTTTCTAGTAATTATATTATATTATGCCTATGACTTATAGCACTACACCTCAATGACATGAGCCATTCTCTCCTAATATTTGTTATTATTGTTACTATGTAATGAGAATATGTATCCTGTGCAACCTATGAAGACTGCAATCTACAAAGTATTTACCTAAACTATTGTCACTATTACGTCTTTGTTAATTTCATTGTAAATACTGTTTCCTACGAATAGAAGCCTGAGTCATGTCTGAAAAGGATCATTAGACTAGCATGTTTGCTCATTTAACAAATGTATAAATAAAATAAATAAATAAATATGTATATATAATCTGGTGCAGGAAGAAAGAGTGTAGATCGCATTATATAGTATGTGGAACTTCATTTAAAATTTGCTGGATAATCTATTGGATTGGATAATCTATTCCCACACAAAATAAAATCTATTACCACACCTGTGGAGAATGAAAAATGTGCTTATTATCTTTGCTCATATGGGGTATTGAACTCAGGAGAGTTGTTTGCAAGAGTAGTTTATTGAATTGTTTTAGTGCAATGACTGCATGAAGAAAGTAAGAATGGTTTTATTCATAAATGTTGGGCTTGTAAATATGTTATTGCTTTTATGTGAAATGGTAGCCAAGTTGTTATCAAATGTGACTCGGTGTGCTTCTTCTTGGGACATTAGTGTATGGTTCATTTATTAGATGCAATAATGTAAAGGTTGCCAGCAAATGGAAGACTGTGGGATATGTTGTAGTCATAACTTCTTGGGTGTGTATATTTCATCAAATTAAAAAAATAGCATTGCCTTGTCTTTGTACAGGATTTGTAATGTTATAATGAAGCAAGCTAAGTAGCAGGAGACTCATTCAATTATCCTATAACTTTGGTCTGCAAACTGATTCCTCTTGGTGTTGGACGGATTATTCGGTCTATTCATTTGAGTACCCAAAAACATAAATAGCTTTATACTTTGTTAATAAAATACATTCAAATCAATTTGAAGTATATCTTACACTGGGCTGTATTACACAAAACATATGTAACACCTAAAAAAACTCACAAAACAACCAAAAATTCAGAAAACCAATTGACCAGTGAAGAACACACTGCACACAAAATTATTCACTGGTCAAGTGGTTTTCTACATATGTAATAGCTACCTGAAGAAGACTATCATACAGATTCAATAAACCCTACATGATCTCTAAGACTGTACATGTCACTGCAAACTATGTAGGGATGTGCAACCATGGTAAACACTGTGGCAAGCTAATTATAGCATAAGCAGCTGAACTGCATGCTAATCAACTAATCAAACATGGAGGAGCTATTCAACAATCTATAAAGCAACCATGTAGACTTAGTGCTGGCTTTTCCTGCAAATTCCAACACCTATTGGAATACAGCCATGGAAAGAAGGCTACAGAGAAAAAACATTAGGGGCTGGTATTGCTTTAATTCATGTGTATATACAACAGGCTGAAGTCTGTGCTGTTGCTGCTACTAGACAACAGTCAAGAAGGAGAAGAGTTTTCAGACCCCAGTTAACATCCCAATCTGCATGAGGTGGATATTGCAGAGAGCTACAGGATAGATAGAGACACACTACAGGAACTTTGCAACCTCTGTTGTCCTTCACTCTGTTGTCCTTCACTCAGACTCAGGGCAAACTGAGGGGAACAGATACCAGTGGAGGCAAAGGTATGTGTAGCTCTTACAATTTTAACTACAGGAACTTTTCAGAGACCAACATTGGACATGCTGGGGGTGTCACAGGCATCGTCCTCCAGGATCCTGTATCAGTTCCTGAATGCTACGCTCCAACATGCAAGTGACCACATATATTTACCCCATACTCCTGAGTACAATATGCAGGAGTTTTACACTGTAGCACCCTACCCTGAACTACTAAGTGTCTTAGATTGTACACATATAGAAATCAAGGCACCACCCAGGGAACAGGGAAGGGTCTTCATAAATAGAAAGAGCTTCCATTTAATTAATTGCCAAGTCATGTGTAATGCTAAGGGAATCATCTTGAATGTGTGTGCTGGCAATCCATGCAGTTACCATTACTCACAAATCTGGCAGACCTCCCAAATGAATCAAATGTTCACTGGGGGTGACATCACACTCGGTCATTTACTGGAGGATTCAGGTTATGCACTGGGACTGTGACTGATGACACTCATCAGAAATGCACACACACCAGCTGCAGAACTACATAATGAGACACATGCTCAAACCAGAAATATCATAGAGCATGCATTTGGGCTACTGAAGTCATGGTTCCACTGTCTAGATACATCTGGCGGAATCCTGCAGTGCAATTCATGTACATGTACTGAAATCTTCACCATCTGTGCCATGCTTCACAGCATCATCCTGAGAAAACAGCTTGGCATGATCAACAAGGGGAATGGGCACACATCTCACACACCAATGACAAGGTCACCACAGCTATGCACAGGTGAGGAGACAGATGGGAAACCAGAAGCTGCTGTGGATGCAGGCAGATGTAGGTGTGTTCAATTTGACATCACATTGGCTAAAAGGCAATGCATAACACTCACACACTTAACCACCTAAGGGGCTAAAACCTTCCTTCTATATACATACATATAGTAACATCGATGCCAGGCAATGCTCACAACCTTTACGTACCCATGTAATGGCTGTGCACTCCTAGCATCTGACAGACTCAGCCCTGAACTAAAACTGCAGGAACTGCTGGATTTACAAGGTAAGTGTTGAACCTGGAGTGTTAAATCAGAATTATATAATAATACAAATAAATGGCATATCCTTGCATGATGTTACTTTTTAATGTAAGTAAGTAAAAAAATAGGTGATTTGTACAGCAATGACTTTAACATGTGACAGGAGAGACCCATGTGAATACATGTGTCCTCTATCAAGTAATAGGCCTCAGGCATCAAAGATTCACAGATTCATACCACTCAAAAGTACTGATGGTCACCGAATGTCCTCAGTTTGGCCTTTGTACAGGAAAATCATTCAAGAGGGAAGTTAGAAAGTAATGAGACACATTTCAGTTTCAGACCTCATAACCCTCAGAAGATTCTTAAAAATACTGATGCAAAAACTGTTTTGATTCTATCAACTGTCTAACTTTTTAATACCAAAATATGTCAAAAGTACAATTAGCAAAACAACATCACAAACATAGATAAACTAAGCACTAAGTCTGCTATGCACCCCGAGCATCAGACACAAAGCTTATGTATCCCTGAATCCAAAAGACAGAAAATAAGGATATGGCACAGTTATTATCACTTGTACAGTGTGTTGTGTATATATGGGGGGGGGGGGGGGTCAGGAATGACACAAAAGGAATGTGAGTGTGTATAAGTAAGAAAGAGATACAGGCAGGCATTAAGATAAAGTAAGAAATGGACAATGAGACAGAAAGAGCTTTAAGCTTCACAGCCAAGTGAAATTTGTGTGTGAGTTATGTGCTACCTCTGCTTCTTGGTATGTTGGAAAGGTGTGAGCTGTGCATGGTAGAGGTGGCGGTATATTGTTGTCTTTCCCAACCGTGAGAACTGGCTATGCCAGGAGGACTGTTACTTCTGGATGTGGACACCTCAACTACTGATGGAGCAGTGGAAGTAGTGCCACTATGGGACCGTGATCGGCCATGGCCATGTCAGCTAACAACAGATGATGTGGCTGGCATACATCCACGTGGATGCTGTCGCCCTCCCAGCAGACATTCCATCACAGACACCACTCATTCCAGTGTGTCATTCATCTGATCCACTGAATCGGAAACATGGTGGAGGCAGTCATGCATGTCAGCCTATGCTGCATTTACACCCCTAAATATTTCTCTGAAAGACCTATTGGAACATGCCTGCACCTCTATGATGGACCTTAACATACATTGTGTGGGATGGAAAGACACACCTGGATCAGGTGGAGGATGGACAGCAAGCCACCTTTTTATACTCCTAACAACCCTCCTGCATGTCACTTCACCCACACTTAGGTTATGGCCAAAGTCAACAGGCATTGAAGCTGCAGTAACCATATTGCCCTAACTGAGTGTCTCACCTTCCACCTGTTCAATATCTGAGGCCTCACTGTAATGGGTTGCCATACGCCTATTGGCTGTGTCCAGTTGAATTACAGGGGATAGCTGAATGTCAACCTCAGTGTCAAATTCAACCTCTACACCTCCTCTGTTTGGCTACCATCGTCATCAGAGTCTGCTGATACTCTGACATCAGGTGGTAAGTGTCCTACACTTCCACTGTCAGGATCACCTGTGTTAAGCAAGAAACAAAGAAAAGAAAGTAATATCTATACCCATACCTATACCTATTCTAGCCCAAACATGAATGCCCAGAGATTCCTCGACTTTGTCAGTGCCAATGCATTGGATCAGCTGGTCAACACCCCTAGGACCGGTGAAAATATCCTGGACCTGGTCCTAACCAACATGAGTAGCCACTGTAGCACTCCTACAGTGTCATCCTCCTTGGTATGATCCGACCATAAAGTGATCACTTTTGAAGTCACCATTACCCCTGACCCCCCCTCTTGTCAGGGTCAAACAAAAAAACTTTTCCAAAGCTGACTACAGTCTCCTCAGAACAGGTATAAGCAGCTTCACAGCCACCATCCCTTCAGTTGGAACTAGCACTAATGTCCAGGTCTACACCAGAAAGCTTTATGGATTCAGCAATACCTGACAGGACTAAATCATCTTCCTCAAGGAAGAGTAAACCTGTCTGGTGGACAGCAGCAATAAACAAACTCTATAATATAAGGAAAACTTGCTGTCCAGGGCCAAGAAGGAGCAGGTGCCAAGCTGGAAGTGATCTCTTGTTTGTCTGAACAAGCAAATAAGATTACTGGTGAAATCTAAGGCTACGTTTTAGTCCAAATTGGCCACATCCACTATGGATAATCACAAGGCCTTCTTCACATATGTCCGCAACCTCAAAGGCAACACCCAAATCTGCTCTGAACTGGTGGTCAGTAACACCATATACACAAATGCCATAAATATAGCCAACTGTCTGGCAGACATGTTCAGTTAAAACTTCATCCCCCTGTCCCCCCAAACAGTAAACTAGGACATCCCCAGCACCAACCCCCTCCCCTCATCACCAGGGAGAAGGTCCTTAATGCCCTCTCAAAGGCAAAAAATGCAGTTTCCATGGGACCCGATAACATCGCTGGCTGTATCTTATATGAACTCAGGCATGAGCTCTCAGTTCCATTAGACAGCCTATTCAGCCAAAGCCTGAGCACCAGCTTCATCCCAGCTGAATGGAAGACAGCCACTGTCATCCCTATACACAATGGTGGAATGTCCACTGACCCAGACAATTATAGGCCCACCAGCCTAACTAGCCTGATCTGCAAGGCTATGGAATGCATTATCATGGACTTTATAAACAAGGACATTGGCAACCTCCAAACGCTTGACCCCACACAGTTTGGTTTTGCCAAAGGGAGATTATGCCTGTGAAACTTGGTCAACTTCTTTGAAACAGTCACCAAAGCCATGGACGAGGGGAAGACAGTGCACACCACCTACATTAACCTAGCCAAAGCCTTTGCCACTATTCCCCACTCAGGCATAATAGATAAACTATCCCAGCTAGACATTAACCTGTATGTTACTAGATGGATAGCTAATTGGCTCGCTCATTGATAGAACCCACTCCGTCAAAGTAAGGGAAGCCACCTCTAGTAGTAGACCCATAATGAGCGATGTACCCCAGGATTGGTCTTGTGGCCTCTACTGTTTGGGATATAGTTTTCTGAGGGTCTATATCATGTCAGCAAAATGGCATTACAATGAATGCCATTTCGCTGACACATAAAGACCGAAACTGGAAAAGTGCAAAAGCTCAAGTCAGCGATTTCTTTGCCAGGGAAAGAAATCACGTGACCTGAGCCATAACATTGCCATTTACCCGACTGTAGTGTGATCTTGGAGTTGGTATATTTAGTTAGGGGGGTTCGGGGGAAAAGCCTCCAACATTGGGAGATGTGAAGGTGAAACCCCCCACTTTGTAATGTTTTAAGTGGTATATTGTGAATTGTTGGTTCAATGATTTTTTTCCATGGGAAAAAAATTGGTGAACTGGGGTTTCGCTCTTTTAAGACTTCGGTCTATATTTGTTGGCAAAATGGCATTTGCTGTAATGCCATTTCGCTGACAAAATATAAAGCCCTTTTCTGTATGAGGTGCAAGCCAAAACCAGTGGTCTGTGGCTGACCAAGGTGCAGACAACTGTAAGCTGGGTGCTGTCTTAAATTCCCCTAGTGATGTGAACATCTTCCAAGAGGACTTTACACAAACTAATGACTGGTGCCAGAAGGTTGGCCTCAAACTGAATGCCAAGAAATGCATCATTATTCCATTAGGGGAAAATGTCATCCCCACTAATTATCACATTAATAACAATGTACTAAGCATGCAATCAGTCATGAGGGACTTGGGCACCCAGGTTGATAACAACCTGACGTTTGACCATCACATTGTCTCTGTTGTACGGAAGACTTTCTACATGGCCCTCCTCATAAATAAGGGTACTGCATCCAGGAGCAAGGCAGTCATAACATCCCTGTACTCCTCCCTTATCAGACCCATTATCAAATGCAATACCCCCTTCTGCATGTACTTTGTCAAACACATGCAGCTGTTGGACAGACCACAGAGGTTCCTGACCAGGAAAATCCAGGGTCTCAAACATCTGTCCTATACAGATAGGCCAAAAGCCCTGGCCCTCTACTCAGTCTCATACAGACTGCTCAGAGATGACCTGTGTCTGGCATACAAGGCCATTTCAGACCCAACCTTGATGGAGTTGCTGCATATCGATAAGACAAACTCCACTCATGCAACCCACATGCAAGGTCTTAACCTGGTCTGTGACATTAATAGAACTTGTTGGCGGGATTGATTTGTGTCCCATAGACTATCCCATCTGTGGAATAGACTCCATCTCCATGTCAAGCAGAGTACCTCTCTAGTCTTCTTTAACAGGAACCTGAACGACTGGATGAGAAACAGAAAATATAACCCTGGGATCCCATCTGTGTCCTTGCTGGACAGGGGAAACAGGTGCTGACATTGAGGGAACATGGGTGAAATTCTTGGTTAGGCTTATAAGGGCCTCTGGGCCCATAGCCTAGTATCATCTTATGAACCTATGAACCTATACATGATAACAAGCTAACAGTGGCGCCACCACCAATACACAAAACAGTTCTAGCACCCACATCATACATATGGATAAAATATATATTTCTTTGAACTTCTTATCAGTACTGACATAAAAATGTTTGGCTTGCCATGTGCAGATGATTGTAAGCTCCCTATGGAGGATTGTCCTGGAAGAGGTTAAGCAAAAGATAAGAACACCATCATCACAATTAACAGTACTGCAGGGGGTAAAAACTTTTTTCATTTATATGTTCATTAATGATACTTTTAACAAGAAAGTGGATGACATGTTCACCCAAGCCAAGTGCAATCAACCAGAATGTGTTGTTAAGTGTATCACTCTACAACTATCCCCCGCCCAAAAAAAATTATGTTAAACAGAACTTAAGTATTGCTGACAATATTTTACTATACAAGTAGTTTTGAACAAATGAGATAGGAAAGCCTACATGGCAGCTTCTCCTGGGACATACTTGTCCTCCCTGAAACAGCAGCACCATTATCAATGACATGTTGTTGTGCATTTTCCACTGAGCTGTCTGGATCCTCGATGGTGGAGAGGAACTCTTCATTTGGTGTTAGTGCTAGCTCTGTAACAGTACCCCAGTAGCCATCTGTTCATGAGCCACTGCAGTTGATCTCCTCTGGGGTGATGAACTCATGTCAGTGGCACTATAGCACATCTGATCATATGTCCTGCTCTGGTCACCTACCGCATTCAGATCAGCCACTATCTGCTGCCAAATTTGCATTCTACCAGACATATCACCATGCCCCTCTCAAGCAGGAAGGCACAATGTCACCTAAATGCTTTGACAATGACTTCATTTTCAAGGTCACTGAAGGGGGGCTTGCAGCTGCTGGCACACCTGGGTGCCATAGTCCTAGGTGATGTAAAACATGAAAGAAGGGTAATACATATAAGTATCACATAAATAAAAGTTCTGCTTGGATTTAACACACAAAAGGTGCTAGTATTTCAATATTAACCACTGGAGAAACAAAAACCAATCAATATATTCAAATATAAAAAAAAAATAATGATGTGGTTATAACATATTACAATCACACACAAAACAAGGTTGGATCCAAAACAAGGAGAGTAAAAATAGCAAATTTTGTTTGTGTCAACACAAAAATGGAACTTGGCTCCCCCACCGCTAAAACAAAAGGCAAATTCACATTTTGATTACAAACTATCACTGAACTGCTAGAAATACTATCAAATAAACTATTCCAAATACATGTGTACACATTTACCATAGAACATTCAATTTTATAAAATTGCCAGTTACTTCTACATGTGGCCAGCACTCCACTACAGGTGTCTATGTGTCATCCTAGATGAACGCTCCTGTGTCATTGACAATATGAGGCATTTACATTTCACTGAAATAACAATGGAAGAGTATAAACAGAAAAACAGTTGTAACAAGAACACTTGTGATGATAGTTAATAAGGCTGCATGTGAATCTAATAAAGTAAAATGCCCTGACAAACATATCCATGCCATCAGTAAACTTCTAAGAAGTGCATACAGATAAAAGTAGAATTTGCTAATATATATATATATATATATATATATATATATATATATATATATATATATATATATATATACATATATATACATATATATATATATATATATATATATATATATATATATATATATATATATATATATATATCTATATCTATATGGGTCTACTTCAGAATGTCGACAGTTCAGAATGCCGACTTTCATATGGCCGACACCATATGAGCAACATTCCAAAAGACCGACATCCTGAAATAGCACCATCTATCTACCTGTAAACACAAGAAGCCCTCCTGCACCCCCACCCCCTGCTACTTAATTATTCTCACTCTGAGATTGCACTACAATGCAGGAAAGGGGGAATCTCCCAGTCCAGCACTGTAGCGGGATCTCCGCTATCATTTGTCAGCCTTTCAAACGTTCGCTCCTATGGTGTTGGCCATATGAGATTCGAACATTTGAAAGTTTGAACAAATGAAGGGCTCCCATATATATATAGATATATATATATATATATATATATATATATATATATATATATATATATATGTATATATATATATATATATATATATATATATATATATATATATATATATATATATATATATATATATATACATACATACATACACAGTGCAATGAAAAGGTATTTGCCCCCTTCCTGATTTCTAAATTTTTTGCATGTTTGCCACACTTAAATGTTTCAGATCATCAAACAAATCAAAATATTATATAAAAATAAACCAAGTAAACACAAAATGCAGTTTGTAAGTGATGATTTTATTTATTAAGGAAAAAAAACTGTCCAAACCTACATGGCCCTATGTGAAAAAGTAATTTCCCACTAAACATAATAACTGGTTGTGCCATCCTTAGCAGCAACAACTGCAATCAAGCATTTGTGATAGCTGGCAATAAGTCTTTCACATGGCTGCTGAGAAATTTTGGCCCACTCTTCTTTGCAGAATTGTTTTAATTCAGCCATATTGGAGGGTTTCTGGGTATGAACCAACTTTTTAATGTAGTGCCACAGCATCTCAATTGGATTCAAATCCAGACTTTGACTAGGCCACTCCAAAACCTTCATTTTATTTTTTAAGCCATTCAGAGGTGGACCTGCTGGTGTGTTTTGGATCATTGTCCTGCTGCAGAACCCCAGTGAGCTTCAGCTTGAGGTCACGAACTGATGGCCAGACATTCTCCTTCAGGATTTTTTTAGTAGAGAGCAGAATTCATGGTTCCATCAATCACAGCAAGTCGTCCAGGTCCAGAAGCAGCAAAGCAGCCCGAGACAATCACACTACCACCACCATGTTTAACTGTTGGCATGATGTTCTTTTTTTGAAATGCTATGTTACTTTTATGCCAGATGTAATGGGATACACACCTCCCAAAAAATTTAACTTTTGGTTCTTCAGTCCACAGAATATTTTCTTAAAAGTCTTGGGGATCATCATGATGTTTTTTGACAAAAGTGAGATGAGCCTTTATGTTCTTTTTTGGTCAGCAGTAGTTTTCGCCTTGGAATTCTGCCATGTATGCCATTTTGCCCAGTCTCTTTCTTATGTTTGAGTCATGAACACTGACCTTAACTGAGGCTAGTGAGGCCTGCAGTTCTCTAGGTGTTGTTCTGGGATCTTTTATGACCTCTTGGATGAATCATCACTGCGCTTTTGGGGTAATTTCTGTAGGCTGCCCACTCCTGGGAAGGTTCACCACTGCTCTATGTTTTCTCCAATTGTGGATAATGGCTCTCACCGTGGTTTGCTGGAGTCCCAAAACTTTAGAATTGGCTTTGTAACCTTTTCCAGACTGATAGATGTTAATTACTTTGTTTCCCATCTGTTCTGGAATTTCTTTAGATCGCGGCATGATGTCTTCTTTTTGGGATCTTTTGGCCTACTTCACTTTATCTGATAGGTTCTATTTAAGTGATCTCTTGATTCAGCAGGTGTGGCAGCAATCAGGCTTGGGTGTGGCTAGTGAAATTGAACTGAGCTTTCCCAAAAATGTGATTAACCACAGTTACTTCATGATTAAACAAGGGAGGGCAATTACTTTTTCCACATAGGACCATGTAGATTTGGATAGTTTTTTTCCTTAATAAATAAAATCATCACTTAAAAGCTGAATTTTGTGTTTACTTGGGTTATCTTTGTCTAATATTTAAATTTGTTTGATGATCTGAAACATTTATGTGTGACAAACATGGAAAGAAATAAGAAATCAGGACGGGGACACATACTTTTTGTATATATATATATATATATATATATATATATATATATATATATATATATATATATATATATATATATATATATATATACACACACACACACACACACACACACACACACACACACACACACACACACACACACACACACACACACAGAAAGAGAGAGAGATTATATATGAAAGATTTTTCTTAGTGACATTTCAACATATCCTGTATATAACTGAAAAATGCAAGCATACGTTATCAAGATTAATAGTCTTCAGTACAGATAAATCCCAAAACAATATCTCCTTCTGTGTTATACACATAAACAGTTCTCCTCACTTTCAGGTTCCCTAGCTACATGGTTCCCTTTTTATAGTGTAGATTCAGGGCTGTGAGCATGCTGAAGATGCAAATTTTGTGTGAACTCATTAGAGATGCTGAATCCGAAATACCTGGCTCTGTGTAGCAGATGTAAACATAGTACAGGCACTTCTTCAGTCTTTGTTGCTAATGGATTGCAACTGTGAATGGTTACTGGTAGAGGAAAGGGAAAGCACAACAACAATTCAGACTCCCTTACCTCCAGTGGGAGTGTCAGCCAGGTAAGACTTACAGAATATAGAAGTAATTGCATCAAGGTTTTAAATGTAAGCAACCTGCACACATTTCACAGTTTCGGTTCAGTAACAGCGAGCCTTCCCTTCATTTCTTGATAACTGTATATTATTGCTATTTTTAAGGACAATGATATAGAATGCCTTACAGACTGTATGTCCCAGATTACTGGTCAGATAAGACAGAACTTCATTTATACAAGCAATAGTCATAAATGCTTGTATGATCATTATGTGAACTCCATCTGAAATTAAAACTTGCAGAAACAACTGTCATATGTTTTGTTAATACTGTGAATGATGTTGCAGTTGCTTGTATGCACAATGATTTTCATTCTCTACTGCAAAGCAGTTTCTGTTGCAAAGAGGGATAAAACACCCTTATTGTGTTTTAAAGGTTCATTGGAGTAAGAGTTCAAATCCAGACCTCTGTAAAATATTCCATGTGTACCAACATAAATGTTTGCAGTGTTATTTCCGTCCTTTCTCATAATTTTCACTACTTTATTTTTTTTTTATTGCCAGTGTTTGTGTGATGCATGGCTTAGTGCAAACAGGGGATATGGAGAAACACAATAATGCATGACAATTATTAATGCGCAAACTTGGACTAGTTGCTCACACAGGAAGAAGACAGAACACCTTCAGACAAGGTGTAGACATTCTAAATGTCTAAAGGGATGAATTGTTGGAATTTTTGTTTTCTATCACTCAACACCACTAAGTGCAAGCTTCCTCATCTCCTGCACCCATCAAACACCTATAGAGAGGAAGTAGACAGTCAACAGTTTCATAACGGAAACAACATGCACTGTGCAGACATGGTACACAATAATGCATGGTGGTTAACATACAGAAATTAATAATGATCATGGAAATATCCATCTGTTATTTAACTATTCCCATGGCAGCAGGTATAAGTGTAGGGCTGCAATGCAGATGGTCAGGGGTTCTAATACAGGAAGTGCAACATATGTTTACTGTTGTGACAGTTCATTTTATAGAAATGAACAGGAAAATATCAAATGTTAGTTCAATATTCCTGTGGCAATAGCTGTAAGTGTAGGGCTACCATACACTTGCTCCTGTGCTCTAATACAGGAAATTCCAGACAATTTTACTGTTATTCCATTTCACATTATATTACATATCACTTATAACAATATCTACATAATTACAGATAGTGGAGCTAAAAATAATTGTATGTATGATGGATAAGACACCCTTACTGTGTTTTGAAGGTTCGGATGTATGACTGAGGGTATACTATCTACTATGATTTTGTAAGTATAATTGTGCTATCCGGACCTGGATGTCATTCACACTTAAATAAGATGCATACACAAATGAATGTATATACACGGACCTTGTCAGGTCATAAACATACATGGTTAACACCTTAATCTGTCATTTGCATCTGTATTTATGAATGATTTATGCCTGTGTCTGAGAAGCTCTTCTGGTATGACAAAGATGGAAAATCACTGCTGTGGAAGAAAATGTTTTGTCCCTTATGCATAGATTTGAATCCACATTGCAAAAATCCATTCCAGTAGAGTATAAAGCCAAACAAATGTGTCTGGTTATGAAATTTATGCCTTCACTGCTTGTCTGCAAAGTTAAATCAACTAAAAGTTCCAGCAGTAGACACCACTCAAACTAATGTCAAGTGTCAGCTTAACCTTCCAGTTTTAAAAATTGCTTTCATCTCTGTTTGGCACTGTTGCTGTCTGCTTAACATCACGCAAGTATGGTTGGCATCATTGCTTAAGTTTGTGTACTACCATTAAATGCGATAACAGGAACTGGTAGGAAATCATTATTTGCTATTGCACTGCTTTGGGATTAGACATGTCTGGTGGAGGAAGGTGCCAAATTTAGGGCACAGAGGTGGGATGTTCAGGAGTACATAATATTTATTGGACTCTTGGTAAAGCACCACAGCCAACGGCTTCTGCAGGGGGGCTATTGTGGCTCCCAGTATCAGTCTGAGGGTTGGAATAGTATGGTCAAAGCTGTATCCAGTGCACCTGGTGTCCCATGCAGTGGAGAACAATGTAGCCCCACTTCAATGACCTAAAAAGGTGCAAGATGGAGACACTCAACCAGTTGTTGGATGAGTTTTGAACTAGCAACATTCCACAGTTGTGTAAGTATACTAATAAAGAGAATGTATAATACATATAAAGCTAAACATAGGCAAGACTGGTATGCATAATGATTTTCTGTTCTTTTCTTTTCACAGCTAATTCTGAAATAGATGTAAACAGGCAAGCTCATGCTGAGCATCTAGAGACACTGAGGGAAGCAACTGGTATGTATGCAGCACAATAGAAGTATTATTGTAGCTTTAAAATTTAAAGAAAAATGTTCATTTCTTTATAGTAATCGCAAAGTAAGCATGCATACCCTAACCCTTAAAGCAAGTGTGCATGCATCAGTCTGTAGTACAAATGAACTGTAGGAGTCAAGTGTAACACATAGTCAGAGGTTGTGGGATCAAATGCCATGAATAACAAGTATAAAATACTGCAATATTACAGAAATTAAATTCTACACAAGTGGCATAAATGACCTGCTGTTAACCTTAATCTGTATAATTGGACCAAGTATATATGCAATAGGTACACATTGCAAGGCTTAATTTGAGCAATTTGTAATTATAGTTTGTAGTTGTTAGGAAGTATACTTACATATAATACTTCAGATAAAATAGTTATATTATTGTCATAAATACATTGTATGTTACATATGATACTCTCATTCCAACCTTTATCTCTTTATTTTCTGTTATGAGTCATCAAAATGTCTCCATGACATCCATCTGTAAGATATCACTAAATGCTTCACAGTATAGGGAGGTAGGCCAATCCCAGTGGCTCAGCCTGCTCCTGCTCCGCTGGCTCCAGCACCAATGCCCAGCACACCTCAGACCCAATCTGCCAGTATTGCCTCTGCTGTCCTTGCACTACCTGCACCCTCAGGTAGTACTATCCCAGCAACTGGTGCTGTGATACCCTCTGGAAGTACTAGTGGAGGTGGGGATTTTATCATCCACCAGGAGATGCCAGGGTTGGTGCATAGATTCATGCACCACACCATTAGTGAACAACTATGTTAGATGGAGAGGCTGCTCTCCCTCCTGGTCTGTAGGAGGAGGAGGAGACATCGAGCACTCCAGCAGCCATCTGAGTAACAGGACAGCAATGACAGTCCTGTGGGTGAGGACTAGATTCTCACTGTCCTCATGTTTGATGGGCATGGGCTTATGTTGTCCCCTCCCTCACCCCAATTATGGTGTCCCCCAGCCTTTTGTGTCCCCCACTGTCCCTGTGACTGGTCTTGTTTGTTTGCATTTGCTTCCTCACCTACCCAACTTACCTGGCCTGAAAATACCAATGTCCCTTACCCAGCATTCCTCTGTTACTGAAGTAAAAAAAATGGCCACCTGTCCCATAAAAAAATATTGTCCCATACATAATTCTCCACTTCAAACATGCGTCTTCTTGACACACTTGATTTGGTCCGATTGTATATACAACATGACTGCATTGTTGTCACCATAATATTTGGAGGTAACAGTCCAAATTCAGCTATTGTTCTGTACATATTTTCATTTTACACTGTTGAAGAAATGAATAGCTATGGTTCTTCCTCTCTTGCTACCACCCTCCTGCACATTCCTATATTGCTTTCCCTTTGTTCTTCCCCCTGCTTGCCCCCCCCTATTTCACCACTTTCCTATCTACCCCATTTTAACTTTTATAATCTGGTCAAAAAATGGAATCCCACACAACACACATAAGTACCAAAAAAACAATGGTGCCTTTCACTTTTTGGCCTTTGTGTTTCTGTGGAGTCTGGCATTGTGCACCAATGCCAAGCAATGGTGATTTTTTTCTTCTATGGTGTGGTTACCCCCACGCAAGCCCACTAAAACATGCAACTCTACATCAACACACAATAATACATAGTGAATGTAGTATAAAGAATAATTTAATTGCATTATCACTACTTATTTAAAAGTATTATATACATCTGGATTTGAACCTTATATCATCCAGGCTCACAAAAAGAAATGAGTCAATGCATTTATACCTGCTGTCACACAGTCAGCTAAGCAGCAGGTCTGTTTCGTACCGTCAATGCTGAGATCTCTCGGAATGTTAGCAATGATATTCGTGTTTGCACACTGCTTAACTATGTAAAAACAGGGAAAGCTGCAGAAATCTCTATCTCACATGTGCAAACACTTTGCCAACTATCACACAAATCCTCAGGTCTATATTATGACATTGCATGCTCAGAAGAGCGAACGACACATAATCAACTGCATGTAAGTGAAAGCTTACAATGTCAAAACCTCAGAACAGTGATTTTTTTCCAAGGGAAAAAAAATCGCTGTTTCGAGAAAAAAAAAACTAGAAAACATTGTATAATGTGGGGGCGAAGCCACCCACACCCCCCTACTTAAATAAACCAACTCTGAGATCACACTACAGTGCTGAAAAGGCAAAGTAATGAAAGCAGCCAAACAAATTCTTTCCCAGGGAAAGAATTCACTGAAAAGCCACTTCGCTATTTTATCTTTTCACGCTTTTCAGTTTGACAGAGATGCAGTCGACAACCTGCATCTGCGACAGTGTAATAGGGAGCCCAAATCTTCTGCTTGGTGGTGCACTAAACAGAGTGGAGAATAGCATGTATTACTTCTGTTTACTGTCAATTTTGTGTTTATGACATGAAACTACATGTGGAATCACAAGCAAATGAAGGCACTATCTAAGAAAAAAAAGATAGTTACAATGTAGCCATTGGTTATCATCCCCATGCACTGCAACCTTGTTCTCTCAGTACTTTTTCACAAATATATCAACTATACTACATAAATAAATAAAAAA